>NW_018020840.1:73934-121128 GCF_002006095.1 Pseudomyrmex gracilis | reverse complement strand
TTGAAGTGTAAACTTGTTTAATAAACCATATCTTTCATTTTCGATTTTTAATTCACGTAGTCCGGGAACTTTCCGGACAAACTGTGTATACGTCTCTTGTACACGTTGCGCGACGACGCACCGCTTTTCACGAGTGTGTTTTCTAGAGCATCCCTCCCGACGATCTTCGAGGTTTATTATTTTACACCTGACTCGACGACGACGACGACGACGACGACTACGCGAGTCGCCGACAAAGTAGTACGCGCGCCAATGTAATCGATATTTTACGCGCGAGCGGACGTGTACGATCGCTCTTCGACCTCGGACGTGTGCGCAATGAAATTTGTAATTATCGAGTTTTGTTTGCTCCCGTCGTCGTCGCGTTTATTTGTTTGCAAAGAGCATAATGACAAAGCGATTTTGTCATCCGCGTGAAAAATTTTCACGAGCAATCGCGTCGAGGTCAGACGAGATCGGTTCGTCCGTTTTATCGACGATTTCTCGACTTTTACGCGATCCTCGTAAAAAAAAAAACGCGATATTGCGAGATGACGTGGGAGTTCCCGCGAGGTTTCTCAAAGTGGTCGATTTATTTTTAAACGTCGCGCGCAAACAAGATCCGCGGAAAGTAGATTCGCGCGGCGGGCGTCTATTTTAATCCTATTTTATACTTGGAAAGTTTCAAATCGAACGATCGTCGAAGCTCTAATAGTTTCGATTATATGCGAACGCCGGTGTATGTTCCGCGCGTTCTCTAATCGTTCTAAATTTCTGTGTTCGCTGACACATGTTTTTTTAACAATTTTGCTTAATGAAAAAACATCATCGACATTCAATCACCCTCCGACATTAATGTCCTTCGTGTCCTTGCGTCTCGAATTTCTCTCCGTCTTGTTTTCTTAATACGAAAAATTCGCTCGATGAAATTTTCGCATCAACACGAGATGTGCGCATGCATGTGCGAATAACACACGGATGAAAAGCGCATCTGTCGTGCCAAACGGCGTGTCCTCGACCGATCGTTCCTACCTTGTCCTTGAACGTGAATCAAGTAACGTGAGCGTGTCGCGCGATTGCAAGGTGAAGAACTGCGAGGACGACGAGGTCGAGTCAGCGAATGCGGCGACACGTCGTGATAGCACGACAACCAACACCGCCATCGCCACGTCCAGGAGCAGCGAGGCGACAGCAGCAGCAGCAGCAGCAGCAGGTGGTGTTCGCAAGTGTTCGATACAGGAGGCCGAGGAGGAGGACGACGAAGAGGGCGGTCGCGGAAGAAAGCGGAAGAAGCGACGGAAAACGCGAAGCAAGCAGCCGCCGACGAAGTTGGAGGTGACGACGACGACAACGACGACCGGCAATGGCGGTCAGAAGCGATCGCACGCTGTGCTCACCCTCGCCTCGTCGTCCGACGAGGTCGAGGCGGTGGGCGAGTGCTCGAAAAGGGACTCGTCCAGCAGCCTGGGCGGCGGCAGTCGTCACAATACCCTGCGGGAATCGCTGCTGACGGTGCTGGGCAAGCTGGTGATCTGGAAAGGCACCCGGTACCGGTCGGCGACCGCTGCCTCGTCCACTTCGTCGGTGCCGCCGAATTCGCCACCCGCAACCGAGTGCATCGGTCGTAGCACGTCCTTCTTCTCCAGCGGTGAGTTCCCACGGCGAGATTCGTCGGCCGTTCCTTCCCGGGAAACTGCGCAGCTGGCTCGTATCAAGGTTTCTCCCAACCGGTTAGCGATAGCGATGCGGGATAGGTCACATCAATTAAAATCCCCGAAGACAAACGAAATAAATTGCAAATTAATGCGTTGCTGTTTGTTTTTTTTTTTTTTATTTGGTTTTTATTTTTTATTTCGAATAAACCGGGCAATAAAACAAGACAACGAGAGGACATTCGAGAGAACATCTGTTTTAGAAGAATTTTGGTTTGGTAGTCTTTCCTCTCTGCTAAATTTAAATTGTCTTAAATTCTTTTAAATTGTCTGCGATATATTTTACGTTACGTAACGTAGCACGCGTGTATATTGTATATGTTTCTCTCTACGATTTTCGAGTTGTACACATTTGTGTTTTTCGTGTGTTGGAAAAACTGTGAGACGCGAGTTTCCTTGACACAGTCGCAATTTGGCAGCGACCCCCCTCACGCATTTGCGCACATTCCACTCAACACGCCGTATTTTACGTTCGTGTCATTCTTTTGAACGACGAGATATTATCATCACGAAAACGAAACGCCGCATACGTGAGTTACGCAACGACGCGAACGATCAATGCCACTGATTTCGAGAACAATACAAGTTTCAACAACCTGCATACTTGGCGCATGCATCGCGACCATATCAAGGTTCCGCTCTGTTCGACATTCGAATGACTTATGAAAATTCATAAATAAAAAAAAAAAAAAAAAAAAAACGGACATATGCATAGAACACACCCACGCAGCAGGTCCTGCATGAACACACGTGATAGAGAAGTATGCTCCGCCTATGTGCTGCCTATCGATTCGATCGTACTTTGCCGGTTGTGCGCTGGACTTTGCCACACTTCGCATGACACAAACCAACGATTAATAGTTTATCCATTTATGTGTAGAACTGGGACCGCGACGTAGACGTACATAAATGAACGAATGTAAAGCGACGCGGCTTGAGCTATATATAAAAGCGTCGTCGTAAAAACATCAATCGGCGGTAAAATACGAGCGCGTCTTTGAAATAAAAAAAAAAAAATAAAATAAATAAATAATCGACGGCTACTTAAAATTTATTATTTTAATATTAATATTAATATTATACACTATGTACTTTTTAATATCAATATTAATATTATTTAAAAAATAATTTTGTTTAACCGATGTAGATAGAAGAGATAATGCGCGCTTTCACAGTTATCGTTTGTTGAAACATATCTGAGCTTTTTCACAATATACGATACGGATGCCAGAAATATACCTAGTGAGAATCATTGATTATATTTACATACACACACACACACACACACACATCCGATTACAAACACATAGAGACACTTGCGATACAATAAATATTTCATTTGCCGTTATTGTTTTCACAGAAACAGAGAGGCGGATTCGCGCCAACAATCGCGAGTACAACTCACAATTTAATTATGCGGTAAGGCAAAAAACAACTTCTCTTGTTACATCTTAATTGCTAGATCTAAAAGTCATAAGATATAAAGAGAGAATTTTAATACACTGTTATGAATGTAATGTTGAGAGGGGGGGGGGGAGAGGCATATAAAGCACACGGAATGAATATCTTGTGTATTATTTTGCAGAACAATTACATCAAGACGTCCAAGTATTCGGTTCTGACGTTCCTACCGCTAAATTTGTTCGAGCAATTTCAACGGCTCGCTAACTTTTATTTCCTATGCCTGTTGGTGCTCCAGATGATCCCCGCCATATCCTCTTTAACCCCTATCACCACAGCCATACCGCTTATAGGGGTACTCACGCTCACTGCCGTCAAAGATGCCTATGACGACTTTGTAAGTATTTTGCCATTTCACTGTTTGCTTAGTTTGTTAACACTTAATCGCGATCGGCCGTCTGAAAATAGACGATTCGCCGGCATTCGACGCCGGAAGCGTCCGCGGCGACGTCAGAATAAGCCGGTTGTTGGCAACTGTTCCGAGTCATGGTCGGTGTTTAAGTGTTTACAGAAACAAGATAAGAGAGTTGAGTTTGCAAAATTACAGAAATGATAATGTGATTTAATTGTTTCAGCAACGGCATAGCAACGATTCTCAAGTAAACAATAGAAAATCCCATACATTGCGGGGTACTAATCTTCGCGAGGAGAAATGGTCGCAGGTTCAAGTGGGCGACGTAATCAGAATGGAGAACGATCAATTTGTCGCGGCGGACGTCCTGCTCCTGACGACGAGCGAGCCAAACGGTCTCTGTTACATCGAAACGGCAGAATTGGACGGGTAACGTCTCTATAAATGTCGCTTAATTACACGGACGTGAACGGTATTTGCAGAGATATGGGTGTGTGTTAAAATCGTATTTGTCTAAAATTTGCACAGGGAGACAAACCTCAAGTGTCGTCAGTGCTTGCCCGAGACCGCCGAGATGATGGATAATCACGAGTTGATCGGCCAGTTCGACGGAGAGATCGTTTGCGAAACTCCTAATAATTTGTTAAATAAATTCGACGGAACGCTTACATGGAAAGGACGAAAGTAAGAGAACTTACAGTAGAATAAAAAGTGCGCGAGCGCGCACGAAGAGAATCAAGTATCTTCTAAACAAAACGTTTTTTACGGGAAAAACGATTCTCGTAGCAACCGGAAATATCTGGTTCTTTTGTTTTGCGCGCATCGCGCGACTGATATTTGTCGTCGCGACGTGACTAACGTTTCTCAAAAAAAAAAAACATTGCAGGTACGCGTTGGATAACGACAAGATTATTTTACGGGGTTGCGTGCTGAGGAACACGCAGTGGTGCTATGGCATGGTGATCTTTGCGGGCAAGGATACCAAATTGATGCAAAACTCAGGGAAGACCAAATTTAAGAGGACCTCTATAGATAGGCTGCTGAATCTCCTCATCATCGGGATAGTGTTTTTTTTACTTTCCTTGTGTCTGTTCTGCATGGTCGGCTGTGGTATTTGGGAAAGCTTGGTGGGCCGTTACTTCCAAGTGTATCTACCGTGGGACTCGTTAGTGCCGAGCGAGCCTATCACCGGTGCCACAGTGATCGCCCTGCTCGTGTTCTTTTCGTACTCTATCGTGCTGAACACAGTGGTGCCAATCAGTTTGTACGTGAGTGTCGAGGTCATCCGATTCGTTCAGTCGTTTTTGATAAATTGGGATGAGGAGATGTACTACGCGCCCACGAAAACGCACGCTAAAGCTAGGACTACCACGTTAAACGAGGAGTTGGGCCAAATAGAGTACATATTTTCCGATAAGACCGGGACATTGACGCAGAACATAATGACTTTCAACAAGTGTTCTGTGGCGGGCAAATGTTACGGCGACGTCATCGATGAGATTACCGGCGAGGTCATCGATTTGAGCGAGGTGAGTATTTTTTTTATCTTTTATTATTCGCGCGAGAATTTTCTTTGATCCGATGCTGAACAACTGGGTACGTGTTTATTATACATTTATATTCACGTTATTTTATTATATATACATAATTTATATATACATATATAAGCTGTCCAAAATATATAAACCCATACACACGATCCACATATGCTTCTAATGCTGTGAAAGAAAAAATATTGGTCATTTTGCTTTTGCTAAAAAAATTATTTGTTATATATTTTCTATATAAGGGATTTATATATAACTACTAGATTGGGTAAAATTCGTTCAATAATTATGATATCTGAAACTTGGTACAGTGTCATACTACTTTTTATGTTGTGGGTTTTATATTTTAACATAAGGTGACAAAAATAATTATTATGCGAAAAGTGAAAGTCCTGTTTTTTTCATGTTGGATTTGTACAATATAAACACGTTAAACTTATTTATGTTGTTGTTATTTTATTATGAGATAGATGCAATTGGAGAAGTATCTTCGCACAGATTTTGGTACGTGCTTATATAAAACGTAGATAATATTCTTTGAGTGTCGATTTGGATTCCTTTTTTTTCAATTTTAATAATTTTTATGGATGATTTTCTCCAGTCACTTGTAAATATATATATATATACAAATATATAATGTCCATACGTATCCACACGTGGTCGTGTTATTGCAAGAAATTTCATATACATCACTCAGCATGTGTGTGCTGCATGTAGACGGACAGAGCTGTACGAACGCCGACGATGCGATGGAAAAGCGGACAGGAATTCGTACGTCCAGTTTATACACCATTAAGTGGTCCGAATGTACGTCTTCTGGAACAAGACAGAGTGTCCTATGCAACACCGGAACCCGGCATCAACGGCAGCCCAAAGATTCCGCACAAGTCTTCAGTACGCATGTTGATACTTAGCACTTTCTTTCCGCGATTTCACGGAATCTGTACATGCTTTTATGAGCTTTTTTTTTTTTTTTATTCTACTCATCATCGCGCAACCATTCATATCGCACACGATATCAAAGCATTGTTACTAACGTTTCTTACATAGGCTCTCAATAAAGTAATTTATATCAAAGATTCTGTCTCTCTCTCTCTCTCTTTCTCTCTCTGCATTGGTGACTTGTGAATTGTGTATCTATACACGTTATTATTATTATTATTACATTCTTGCACGCTAGAATTTCACACTACAAAATAGATACGCCGTATGCTAATGCTCTTATTCTTTTTTACTTACTTGTATCATACTACTTGTAACGCACTGTTGATGAGATGATTCCTTGCGTAAACCATTGCTTTCTCTCTGACACGAAGGGTGTGATTTAAGTAACGGAAATCGATTACTAATTATATGTATGATGGTGGCAAGAAGTGGCATATATATTTCTGGGTAATAGGATCTTCAACTTTCCATTTGGCTTTTTCTTTCCTTTTCTTTTTTTGTAACAACAGCAGATCCTCGTCGATAAGATTAACTTTCTTTCTTCTACATTAACTTCGTTGTTGCGCGCGAACAAAGAGCCGAGAGGTTCCTGAGAGATCTCATCGTACATTTTGCAGACAATGCCACCCTTGGATTTCTCGTTCAACAAGGACTACGAGCCCGACTTCAAATTCTACGATCCCGCGCTACTCGAGGCCGTCAAGCGAGAGAATCAGGATGTTCACAGTTTTTTCCGACTGTTAGCACTCTGCCACACCGTAATGCCGGAGGAAAAAAACGGCAAGATCGAATACCAAGCGCAGTCGCCCGACGAGGCTGCGTTGGTGTCCGCCGCTAGAAACTTCGGTTTCGTCTTCAAGGAGAGATCGCCCAACAGTATAACAATCGAAGTAATGGGAAAGAAAGAGATTTACGAACTGCTCTGTATTTTGGACTTCAATAACATGCGGAAGAGAATGTCCGTGATTTTGCGAAAAGACGGCCATCTTCGATTGTATTGCAAAGGTGCGGATAACGTTATTTACGAGCGACTGAAGAAGGACAGCGAGGAGATAATGACGAAAACGTTGGATCACCTGAATAAGTTTGCGGGTGAAGGCTTGAGAACATTGTGCCTTTCTGTGAGGGACTTGGACGAAAGTTTTTTCAACAATTGGAAACAACGACATCAAGAGGCGGCGTTGAGTCATGAGAATCGGGACGATAAACTTGACGCGATATACGAGGAAATAGAAAAAGATATGTCGTTATTAGGTGCTACTGCCATCGAGGATAAATTACAGGACGGTGTGCCCCAGACCATTGCCAATTTGGGTCTCGCTGGTATTAAACTCTGGGTATTAACTGGTGACAAACAGGGTAAGCTTGAGGATCGTATTACAAGCGTTCGTTAAAAGAACGAAAACACGTCTGTCTTCGTAAAGTAGTAACGTCGATCTTTTTCACTTGTACAGAGACGGCCATCAACATCGGATACTCATGTCAATTGCTGACAGACGATCTCACGGATGTTTTCGTGGTAGACGCCACCACTTACGACGGCGTCGAGGCGCAGTTAATGCGATATTTGGATACCATTAAGACCGCATCGACCCAACAGAAACGACCGACTCTCTCCATCGTCACATTCAGGTGGGACAAGGAAAGGTCAGGCACATGAAAGAGACGGAGTACAATCTATTAACTTTTTCTATATCGCTGATTCTGAATTAACGCATTTGTTTAAAAAAAAAAAAAAAAAAAAAAAAAAAAACAAGCAACAAAAAAAAACAGATATCTCTCATACTGAATGTGGCATCATGTTTTCATGTAATGCTTTCTATGTTTATATAGTTTTTGTGCCTAAGAATTTATCCTACTCAACTGTAGATCTCGTACGCTTTGTAAGCTAATTTGATTTTCTCGCAACGCAAGTCAGAATGCGAGTGATTCATCCGAAGCGTATGAGATGAGAAAACACATTCTTAGGCACATTTATTCGGATAACGTGAAACGAAAATTTGCGATGACAAATTCTTACCTTTGCTAGTACGACGCTTTATCGTTATGTGCATTTAAGTTTTTTGCGTATTTTCCTATCTTTTGTAATTATCTGTCGTCAAGGTCCAACTTCAAAATTACATTTAAATTTGCATGTGTACCCGATAATCATATCTCTCTCGTATTTGAGAAACATCACGTGATTATTTTTCCATATTAGTTATTGAAAATTATCTTGCTACGTTCTTATTAATAATGTAATCAGCAAATTTCTGCTCTACTTTAGAGAAACAGTAGACTAGATGCGACTTTTCCAATCACTTGAAACATCTTTCAGAATACTGCACATATCATATCTAAGATTATTATTCTCTCTGTGATAATGATATTTATATAGTTATATAGATAACTGAGAGTTTTTTTACCATGATGCTTGATAATCACTCCTTCTCTTTCTGTATGCTTATAAATAAATTAATCTCTTACATAGGTATCTCTCTTACATCATTAACACACAACTGGTATGTTGCTTGTGTCATGTTCCTGTTTTCTATGTAGATACTTAATATAACGCGCACTGTGTACCGTTTACAATTAACGTGCATTTACCTCTTAACATTTTAAAATTAAATGCCAAAGTTTTTTTGTCTCACTTTGCTAACAATTTATTGTAAAAAATCGTGATTTCTTACATTTTCTTAGTTCAACACATCTGTTTTATATAACTTTCTACATTGTGTACTGTAAATTAATCCTTGAATCGAAACTTTTTTCTCAAGTAAATACCAGAAGTATTTTTTTGTTTTGAAAGTGGGAAATATGTGTATTAACGATTTTGTTTGAAACTTGCGTTTTCTCTTGCACAGCAGTGATACAGAATACAATCCTAGTAGGGAAGAACAGGATGAACACGACATGGAACAATCGACGGGATTCGCGGTGGTTATCAATGGACATTCTTTGGTTCACGCGTTACATCCGCAGCTGGAACAGCTGTTTCTCGAAGTTTCTAGCCAATGTGAGTCGAAGTTAACCATCGCATATTAAGAGGTTTCGCATAATTAAGAAATCAATAAACGACAAGTCAAATTTTGTTTGTTTTTTTTTTTTCTTACAGGTAAAGCTGTAATATGTTGTCGAGTGACGCCACTGCAGAAAGCGATGGTCGTCGAATTGATCAAGAAAAACAAGTCTGCTGTAACTCTGGCAATCGGCGATGGAGCCAATGACGTGTCGATGATAAAAACGGCTCACATTGGCGTTGGCATCAGTGGGCAAGAAGGATTACAGGCTGTATTGGCCTCCGACTATTCGATAGGACAGTTTAGGTTCTTGGAAAGATTACTTCTGGTTCACGGCAGATGGTCGTACTACAGAATGAGCAAATTTCTTAGGTATTTTTTTTATAAAAACTTCGCATTTACTCTCTGCCACATCTGGTTTGCCTTCTTTTGCGGATTCAGTGCACAGGTAAGATCTTTTGAAGTGTTTGCGCGCTCTTACGTATAATAATTACTACAAAACTCACAATAAATGCAATAAATTACGCAAAATTAAATGATGCTCTAAAGGCGAATATGATTTAGAACACTCCTTCGTAGAGTAAGCTTGTTCCGAAGTCGAGAAAATTAAAATATCTCTTTGTAGAACAAGTTTGCTTCGAAGTCGAGAGATTTTAAATATGATTTTAATCATTTTTCTGATAATACTGCAAAAAAAGATACGTCGTAAGTGTAGAACAAGCAATCAGAACTGCGTGTACATCTTATATCTATATTTTCTTGCAGACTGTGTTTGATCCTATGTACATTTCCGTCTACAATCTGTTTTATACGTCGTTGCCGGTTTTAGCGGTTGGAATTTTTGATCAGGATGTTAATGACAAGAATAGTCTAATGTATCCGAAGTTGTACGCTCCGGGACTCCAGAATTTGCTCTTCAATAAAAAGGAATTTTGTTGGAGCGCTCTACATGGGTTTTACGCTAGCTGTGTATTATTTTTAGTACCTTACGGTAAATATTCTATGTTTAATTGTTAGAAAACAAGATTCTAACGTTTGTAGATCGGAACAACGTAAGATTATTACGTACCGATTATTACAATACCGATTATACTTGTGTGCTTTAACAGGGACATATAAGGACGGGGTGTCACCAAAAGGTTACGTACTTTCCGATCACATGCTGCTGGGCAGTGTAGTAGCCACTATATTAGTTATAGTCGTGACCGTTCAAATAGCCCTCGACACATCGTACTGGACAGTTTTCAATCATATTATGGTGTGGGGCTCGCTCATCTGGTATTTTATTTTAGATTATTTCTACAACTTTGTCATAGGCGGTAGTTACGTCGGCAGTCTGACGATGGTGCGTATAATCGCGTATTCACAAGTATCTCTTCGAAACAATTTGACATGTTTGAATTTGTTTGTTTCCCAGGCCATGTCGGAGGCGACGTTTTGGTTTACCACGGTAATATCGTGTATAATTCTCGTGATACCGGTACTGTCGTGGCGATTCTTCTTCATGGATGTCAGACCGACATTGTCTGACCGAGTCAGATTGAAGCAGAGACTGGCGCAACTACGTTCCCGTCAAAGCCAGGACATACTGCGTACACCGTCTACGAGGCGTACGCGACGATCTCTACGCTCGGGCTACGCTTTCGCTCACCAAGAGGGCTTTGGCAGACTCATCACGTCCGGGAAAATTATGCGCAAATTGCCAAATGGTGCTGATTTTAAGTTTTCTATGCCGTTTACAAATAACGTCACGAAGCAGGTTAACGTTGCCACTACGTCACCGAAGGACAACAGTGCATCTAGAAATTCGCACACGCTGGACACGATTAATTTATAATAGTGCGTTAAACATCTCGTTGATCGACTCTCGGCAGATGAGTCCAAAAAAACGCAGGTGATTCAAGCGAATGTTGTTTTCGTTTTCTTAATTTACTTATTTATGAATGTTAAAGGTCAAAATTTAACGCGGCAAATTTATTGATTTCGGTGTATCCCATTGAAATCGTGATTCTCTTGATATTTGTTTCGTAATTGAGAGGCACAAGTGATATAGTATTTTGCAGTATTGTTTTTTTTCTTTTTTTTTTCTTTTTTTTTTGAGAGAAAGCAAGAAAGAGAGAGAGAGAGAAAGGATCTCGTAAAGAGTTGATATGTCTGTGATTATGTTACATTTAATTTAAACATTTACATTAAGGAAAAAATTCGAACAACATTAAAGAACTCCTATTGCGATCTATATCTAAGCGGATGTCTGTGTGAACAACGATAACGATTATCGAAAAAATCGAAGTGCAAATATCTTCGTTAATACATACATTTAACGCAATGAATTCCAGTGGGATACATTGAGTTACACACACCACGATAGAAAGGTAGCATATGCTATTTACATCTATACATCTCTCTCTGTTTAAGCATTTATGAATTTGTTATTATTATTAATTGTTTGTGTCTCAAACGTTGTGTATTTACGTGTTCAATAATTTTTTTGTAATTTATATCTTTTGCACAGTTTTTGTGAAATAAGTACACGTGGAGGTATTCATATTTGATTTGAACTTCTGATCACGCAATTATGTATGTAAATAATAGTACGCTTTATGAGATAATTGAATATACTGTATGAGAAAATAGCTTATGCTACTGAAATGTAGATATATGTATGTTTATAACAGTCCTCGTATATATGTGAGAACAATCCTGAAAATACCGACATGTATGTCGCGGACAATCTTCGGTATTTTTCGTTTGATACATAGAAAAACAATTCTCAGACATGATTACACAGTCATGCGGACAAGTGTATTGCGAAAGAAGAACAAATGCGAAATTATTTTCTTTTACTGAAATTAATACGTATATATGAATATTATCGGAACTTCTTTTTGTAATTGAACTGATGAATAGATTTTTATTTTGTTTACTTGCCTCTTATATATATATGCATGTTATATTAATTTATAAAATAACACAGAAAATTTTAAAAGTATTTTTGTTCTTTAATTAAAAGATTTCTTTTTTTTTTTTCAATTTGGGAAACACTCGGGGGAAAAAGTAGATCTCATACACACATAACAAGTAAGTATTATTTGTACCGTTGTGATTTTTATTTGTGTTTTATTGGAAGAATAGCATAAAATTTAATGCAATAACAGCGAAAGAAATAACATCGTCGTGCACTCCCCTATGTATATAATAGAAATATGGCATATACATACATATATATATTATATATATATATAGAGGTGTCAAAAAAAAATCTTGTAATATCCTATCTTGTACTATATATTACTTAGTAATCAACTGTATACTATGAAAACGCGATTTATTGTATAAACAACAAAATAACACGTTTACACGATATACTATGTTACGATAATAGTTATATATTGATAATATTGCCTTTATAAAAACGTGAAAACAAACGATTAAAAATATTGTATCATAGTATTGATTGTAAATATTTTAAAGAGATATATTATATATTATATATTAAATGTTAAGTATACATTTTTTAAAAGAAAGTAATATATAGATAGATCGATTTAAAGAAAAAAAAAAAAAAAAAGAAATACGAACATAGTAGTTATATTGTATTACACTATCGCGCAGATAAAAGTTTGCCTTGTGGACTGATTACTGAATACATATAATATATTAAAGAAAAAAAAACAGTAGTAACAATGGAGTATGTATTTCTACTTTTAATATTACAATGAAGTTTTTAGGGAGACGTAGTTTGTACGGGGAGAAAGTATGTTTCACACAATCAAATTTATCATTTACGAACAAAGAATATAGAATTTCGGTTGCTTTCAAACATCGTGCCTAAACTTCAAACTATGCAGAGTGTCTCGAATTCTCATTGATATTTCATTGGTTTACGTTTGTTTGATGTACACTTTGGTTTTTTTTTGTTTACGCGAATAATAGCAAATCATCTTAAAGTAGATGCCAGTCATTCGATCTTCAGTTTGTATACAATAGTTTTTTTTTTTTTTTGCATCACGTGCTTGTCAGAAAAAGAAATTAAGAATTTTTCAGATATCGCTTTCGAGGTTCTTTCATTTATGGTAGTGTTTTATAGAAATTCTCATATTGTCTTCACGAAAGTAAATTGGGTGGATTAGTACAATCTCCGTATCCTCAATTTGAATGTTAATGTGAGTTTTTATACGACATATCCCATTGCATATTACTTGTTACCACGTTTGTTTTGAGCCTCTTTTTGAAAAGTTTTGAAATACAGAAGTTATAGGAGTAAATAAGCAGTATTGAATGACTTTTGCATGATGAAGATAAAATATTTGTCAATAGACGTGTAAATAAACTGAAAAATATATAATAATTTGACACATAACATTTTACAAAGTAAAAACGCTATGGAATTGTATAATTTTATCGATATATACATGTATATGTATATAAAGACTACGTTGTATGTCGTGAATTTGAATTTCATTCGGAACAACAATGTTTTTTCTTCGTGTACGAAAAAACCTTTATACAGTCACACAGGCAAATGCACAGAGTTTACAAAAGCTGGTTTTATATGCACATTTATTTTGATAAATACTTCGCATTACTGCTGTAAGTTTTTTTAATTATCAGTTTATGTGTCGCACACACGAAGTTACAGCGTAACGTACAAGTTTGTCAACGAGCAACACATTCTTACTTGCAAAATTAAATATCGAAATTCAAAACTATAAAAATATGTATATGTTAATATAATATATATGTTACACACANNCTCNGAANNNTATATATATATATATATACACATTGACTTTTCTCATTTAAAGAAATTCTAACTGAGTTAATTATCTTTTTCGATTTTTTTTTTTTTTTTTTTTTTATCGCGTGTGGAAAGATGGGGAGACATACAGATGTTGTTTGAAAATCTCGGGGGAAGTAATATTGATGTGGTTTCTTAATAATCTAAGGCGAATAAGAGTTATAACGTATAGTCATAAAAATATATTGTTAGTTGCACATATAAATTGTTATATGTATGTTACAAGTCAAGATCAAATCAAATTTGGAAGCAAAGTATGTACATCGGTCTGCTGCATGTGCTCTGCTTATTTGATTGTGTATAAAAACACTTAATTGGAAAAGAAAGCACAATTTTTCGTGTGAACATTTCCTCGGGACGATACGATTTTTATTTCTTTTACAGCGTGCTCTAGTGCGACAATAATACAATTTAATATAATGCAAACGTGCATGATGCGCGATTGCAACGAGCATTTGTATTTTCGTCATAGTTTACATATGTTTTCCTTGGAATAAACAATTTATTCTCTTTTCAGTCATTTAATTTGTTACATTGTTATAGAGCAACACAAGCTTTGTTTCTTTTTAAATTATTTGCAAGTATTGACTAATTTGTTTTCGTGATAGAGCCACATGCAGTGAGCGCGCGGTTTTTCTACGCAAATCAATATTAAAATTTAAGATGTTCCTTATCCAAAAAAAAAAAAAAAAAAAAAAAAAAAAAAAAAANATGTACGCGCTAATGAAGTCTACTATCGCAAAATCGCAAAATTATATAAATATGTATGTTATATAATATACGTAGACAGCAAAATAGAAAAGTAATCGTGATACCGAGTAGTGGCACACTTAATCTCTCTTGTAAAAAAAACTCTTAGTTGTTTTTGAGAAAACGCATTATCAGACACACAAAATAATTCTGTTAATTTTATTCACACGGTGATTCTGTTAATGTATTCAAGTGTTGATTTTAACACACTGGCCGAATTTTCTCCCTGCGATCACGTTTGTTTTCACAAAGCAACAACTTTCTCACAGCGAGCGCAAATAACGTATATAGGTAAATAGCAAAAAAAAAATCCGTATGTTCATATTTCGCATCATTTCTCTGTGTAGATTTCAACATGCTGCCTTAAAACGTTACACGTCGTCATCCTGTAACACATAAGCGAACACGATGCTTTTTATTTCTCACTTGAAAACCACATTGGTTGCCGAGATTTTAGTTTTTCATTTGAACATAACGAATGTCACATGTGCTTTTCCATTGATTTTCCGCGACAATTTCGACAATGTTGTGCAATGTTAATATGCATACGTAATTAACATAATTAGAAACAGTTAACTGTGTGTTATACGAACAAAATATATTATACATTGTATAGGGGTATTACTTATATAGTTCAATTCGAATGAAAGGGACCACAGTACGATACGTTCTAACGCGAATTTATCATAATTTACAGCACACTTCGCGCGGTGCTTTCATTCACGGTGAGATTATTCCTAATTACAATTTATTAATAAATATCCGTTTTTCTAAAGAAAAAAAAAGAAAAAAAAGGTTTTTCTCCTCGCGCGCTTGTTTATCCGTTATTTTCACGACCGTTTACGAGACCGTTGGTTTTAAGACGAAGGTATATATATAAATACCTGTAACAATTGTAACATAGCTGACATGCATGAAAGAAACGTGTAAATAAAAAACGTGCTTTGTCACATACTGAAGTAATCTTACGAATGATGTATATTTGTACATATATATATACATATATATATTTATAAATATCAATTTGATGGCTATAATCTCTGTAAAATGTACCTCGCATCACGTTAATCGTGAGGTTTATTTTATTTTATACACAGGATCTTGTGCGCTCGCGTGCGACGAAGAACGAGGTGCACACAGAACGCATCATGAATTAATTGCAAGTATCTCTCGACGCGCTTGTCACACTTTTAAACAAAAAAAGGTATTCGCGACTCGACCTGAGAACTTGTTTCAGTTGCGAGATTTAGAAACAACATTTCGATTGTTTCAAATCCAGATGCAAAATCAATTCTCAGATTGAGTCGCGACCGTGAACAAACGGATTCAAGTTAATTCGTAGGAGGGGAGGGTATGTGAAAAAATAATTTCGTCCACTCTTCGCAAGGCCTTCATCGGCAAATTTAAGGTATTTCTGTGTTTATGGTGTATATAGTGAATGGAATTTGACGAAGGTTCTCGATTTCTTCCAATTCTGCCGAATCTAAAACGCGGCCACAACTCATATATATGTTGTTGACATGTACATTAACGTAATAAATTAACGAGAATAATCTTGTACTAAAATTCTCTTTACTTTCGTTGAAATATAAATGACTTACACTTGTTCACTTACAATACGTACACTTATGTATAACCATAAAGTACATAATGGAACTCGGAGGACAGGAATGCACGAATCGTAAATTAGAACAATTTTCAATTCCTTGAGCATTATTAATTCACACAAATTTTGCACCGGATAAAATCACAAGAGTTTAAGAAAATTTGATGCAAATTAATTTCGATGTAAAAAAATTGCCGCTCATTCGAAAAATTAAGCAAATTTTAGAAATTCTTTTGTTAATATCGTACATTCTGTTTTTAGTTCTGTATCTCAAAAGTCACTAGTCCATCGATAACGTCGTATGCACATCAGCGAATTTGCATTTAGCTATGCAAACATCGTGCCATTATCGTAAAGAATCTTGTCTGGAAAGACAATCTGATCGATAATATTAATACTGTTTCGCGATCACTTCTTTTGCACTTCAAACTCAAACATTTTTCAGAAGGTTTCACATTGAGTGTGGTTTCACATGGCAATGTGTAAACCAGATTATATAAAGAAAATTAAGAAGATGTTGACTTTAGTAACTTTTTAGTAACTAACTGAAATTTTAATTGCAATCAAACGATATATTGTCTGAGCATACAGTATCACAATAAAAAAGTTTTGTATTACTTCAATATGCCACAATTTTGTCGCTGATATATATCTAGCAAATTTCAGATTTCATTCACTTGTCCTAACAGAAGTAACCGTTAAAATTGCAACTTTTTGGCCAGAGAAGCACCTTCCATGGATTCCAGCAATTTCCTTTTTAGACTAGGTCTTTCTTCAGGTACACGTTTGACATTCATAGGAAGTGGTAGATTAGGTCCGGGCGTGGGCGCAGGCCTATTGCTGAAAAACGGCATCTGCAATGCTTCATCGCACGAGCATCTTTCCTGAGGATTCACGTTCAATAAACAGCCGATCAAATCCAGAAGATCATCGCCGGCCGCGGTAAATATGTGCTTCAATGGCATGGCGGGAAAGGGTTTGAATTGAATGAAATCTGATAATTCGTTCATTCCCGGCCAAGTTTCTTCTGTTGGAGTACCAAGAGTCTAAATAAAAAGAAAATATTCAATACTGAGAATATGAAAACGATAAAAATGACCATATTAATGTGCATTATGCGCGATACACACGCGCCTTTACAATAAACTCGATCATACTTGAAATATCTTGGTGAGCTGATCCAAGTCAGATTCACCGGGTAAAAATGGTGCTCGCAGCAAAAGCTCAGCCAGTATACAGCCTACTGCCCACATATCGATCGCGTTTCCATACTGTCTAGCACCGTAAAGTAACTCAGGTGCTCTGTACCACCTTGTGACTACTTGATGAGTATTTATCCGGCTGGGCGATCCGTGAAATTTTGCTAATCCAAAGTCTCCTATTTTTAGAACACCTTTTGAATTTACCAGTAAATTATTGGGTTTCAGATCTCTGTGAAGAATCCAATTACAGTGAAGATAATCAAGACCCTGCAAAGTTTGGATCATGTAAGCCTTAATATTAGCTGTGGTTAAAACTATATTGATGTCCTTTATTATCACTTCCAAGTCTGTGTCCATAAAGTCAAACACCAAAGACACATTTGATTTATGACCAAAAACATCTGTAATTGAGATATAAATATCAATATTTTTCTATGTAGATTGCATACTGTAATAATTTAAATAAGCTTTTAATTAACTCATTTTTCTTTTACATTAAATACAAACCTAACAAACCAATGATGTTGTCATGTTTCAACTCTTGTAATAGTTTGATTTCTCGTAAAGCAGTTCTATTAATGCCATCTCTGGCTTCTGCACGACTTCCTACTTTAATCTACAAATATACAAAATAAATATATCTCTAATGATAAAAAAAGATTAAAATGTACACACATATATATATATATATATAGTGGAAACCAACCTTTTTCACTGCTACAATTGTATTTGTTTCTATATCCTTGGCTTTGTAAACAGTGGCAAACTAAAAACAAAATATATTATATAGTATATTGTTTGAATAAGTGTATATATTACAGTGTGATTACATATTTTTTATACTTGTTAATTTTTTACATAATTTTTAAAATAAAATTTCTTATATATTATTAACAATTATGTAATTATGTACAATAATTATATATAATTATTTGAAATATTACAAAATAAATATTAATAACGTGCTACACAAAATTTTAAAAGAAACTGAGACATATTCTAACCTGTCCTTCTCCCAAAAAATCAATTTTTTCATATCTCCGCACTTTTTCTGTCATTATAAAAATTTACTTATTATAAAAATATTAATTTCTTTCTTTTTTCCTAAGGCAATAATTACTAACTAAATAGTATAATAATTTCTAAATAACAGATCAATTCTTGATTTTATATCCAGAACTCTGCATTTATCGTTCCTCAATAGGATTGATGACAACAACAGAATCTTGCGTTCACAATGCTTGGTACGAAATAAAGTCACTAGAACTTGGACCAATTGCAATGGTCGTTTAAAAAGACCTTTGCACGTAACAAAACTTTAATTGTGACATAAGATCGTAAACAAACCAATCACAGACTGACAATTATCTTTCAGTAGCGAGAATTCTGACCTGTCATTGGTTTCAACTAAAATCTTGTTATGCGCAATAGCCTTAACCGACCAATCACCGAAGCTCAATTGATGTTACCAAAGTTGGTAAACTCACAACGGTTAGCTCAAGTTGGCTTTCTGCAAGTCGTCAGTTTGCAGAATTTAAATTTTGTAGTGTGTGCACGATGCGCGTGAGAGGACGAATCTTTTAGGCGCGAAAACAATACAAACATTTGTCACTTATCATGTATATAAAGTCGATGATACTGGAGGGATTCAAGTCCTATGGCAAAAGAATCGAGGTAAACGGTTTCGACAAAGAATTTAACGCGATTACTGGATTCAACGGTAGTGGAAAATCAAATATCTTGGACGCAATATGTTTTGTTTTGGGCATTACAAATCTTGGACAGGCAAGTTGTGTATACACATATACATTCTTTATTCTTAGTCTACCTAATTATTTGTTAACTCAATCTAAGGCATAATCTTGTTTTTATATATCATTATTTGTTGTTAGATATTTTTCTCTTGCATTTCAACAATTTTGTGTGCATATATATTGATTGGAGATGGTACAACACAATGTAGTTATAAAACCTATAAAATATGTAATTGAGTAGTATATTTTATTGCAAATTATTTCAAGTAATCTGAGACTTATAGATATAATTTTTGAAATTTTAGGTACGTGCTACCTCTTTACAAGATTTAGTATACAAGTCAGGTCAGGCAGGTATAAAGAAAGCTAGTGTCACAATATTATTTGACAATTCTGATAAGAATTCATCCCCTATGGGTTATGAAGAGTATGATGAAATTATAATAACAAGACAAGTTATAATTGGTGGTTCTAATAAATACATGATTAACGGGAGAAATGTACCAAACAAACGTGTACAAGACTTGTTTTGTTCAGTGCAATTGAATGTAAATAATCCACACTTTTTAATCATGCAAGGTAGAATAACAAAAGTATTGAATATGAAGCCTCCAGAAATTTTGTCTATGCTTGAAGAAGCAGCAGGAACAAAAATGTATGAAAAAAAGAAACAATCTGCACTGACAACTATAGAAAAAAAGGATAGCAAATTAAGGGAGATTAATGATGTAAGTGATTTGATATTGACTTATATATATATATGTAGGTGTTTTTTAAATTTATATATATACTCTGTGTTTTAGATTTTAAAAGAAGAGATTGGTCCAAGGTTGGACAAATTGAAAGAAGAAAGAACGCAATATGTAGAATTTCAACGTTTAGAAAGAGAGCTGGAACATTGCAAAAGAATTCATCTTGCATGGAAATATGTCACAGCTTTGGAAAATAGTCAGAAAACCGAAGAGGACGTCACGATAGTACAAAACAAAATAGATGCAAACTTAAGAAACATAGCTGCTGGCGAAGAAGAAATTAAGGATATAGATCAGAAATACGACGCATTATTGAAGAAAAAAGAAGCAGTATGATTAAATATTTCTATTTCTCTCTTTTTGCTTCTTTCTTTATAAGCTCTATGAATAGCTTTAAAGTTTGCCTATGTAGAATATCTAGCAATAGGAATGCAATCTTTTTCTTCAGCTTGGTAATTAAATATTACGATATCTTTGTCTCGAGAAAAGAATATTTAAAGACTTTTTCTTTCCTTAAGGAAAAAGGTGGCATATTAGAATCTTTAGAGCAAAAACTGCAAGAATGGGAGAAAAAACAGTTTAAATTGGCGGCTGAAGTGAACAGTAATAAAGAGAACATTAAAAGCACAAAGAAAACAATTGAACAAATAAAAACCAACATAGCTGACGATAAAAACGCGCTCGTATTGAAGGAAAAAGAATTGGAAAAAGTCGGGGGACTTTTTCAAAAGTTAAAAGAGATGGATCAGAAAGATAGCGAAGCAGTACTAGAGGCACAAGAAAAATACCAGAAAATCAGCGCGGGACTGCTGGAAAGTGAAGATGGTGAAAACGCGACGTTGGAGCAACAACTAATACATGCAAAACAAAGTGTCACACAGGCACAAACTGAACTTAAACAATGCGAAATGACATTAAATCACAACAGACAACAATTAAGTAAGAAACAAAAAGAAATGCAAAATACAGCGAGCGAATATCAGAAATGTAATGTGGGTTTGGAAACGAAAGAGAAGGAATTGAAAAATTTGGAAAATAATTTACAAAAATTGAATTATAAGGACGGGCTTTCGCAAGACTTAAACACGCAAAGAAGTAACTTGATTGCGGAAATAAGACAACTGCGTGAGAAAGTGGATCAGTTTGAATCAAGATATCCTCAAACGAGATTCGAATATCGTAATCCGGAATCTAATTTTAATGCGAAATCTGTTAAAGGCATTATTTGCAAATTGATGAATGTAAAGGATAAGAGAGCCGCGTACGCCTTGGAAATTGCTGCAGGAGGAAAAGTAATGAATTTTTTTTTTTTGCGTAATTTTTACACAAAGTAAAACTTTATTTTTTTTAAGGTTTATACAATGTTTTTTTTAGCTCTATAATAATTGATTAATAATTTAATATAACTTATATGTTTTTTTTATAGCTTTATAATGTAGTAGTGGACACCGAAACCACAAGTAAAAAACTTCTTCAACATGGACAGTTGCAACAACGAGTTACAATTATTCCGCTTAATAGAGTGTCTGGTAGATTCATGGATCAACAGACAGTCGCTCTGGCAGAAAAACTGGTTGGAAAAGAGAATGTTCAGCCTGCTCTGTCTCTCATAGATTTCCCGAAGGAAGTTACTCCAGCAATGACTTGGGTGTTCGGCCAGATATTCGTATGCAAAGATATGGAAACCGCCAAGAAAATAGCATTTCATGAGAAAATTATGAAGAAATGCGTTACTTTGGAAGGCGATCTCTTTGATCCAGCTGGTACATTGTCCGGTGGTGCGCCGTCGAAAACTGGATCGATTCTATTGAAACTAGAGGAATTCAAAGAAGTTCAGAACAAACTGAATGAAAAAGAACGTCTCCTAAAAGACGTAGAAACTAAGTTAACCAATATTGCACAAATTGCGGAAAAGTATGCGTCGTTAAAACAAAAACATGATCTGTTAACATATGAAATTGGTACAATCCGGCAGAGGTTGGAACAAACCAGTCATCACAAGATCAAGGAAGAGGTATATTGCGCACTTTATGAACTTGCACATCTCAAATGTAGATCTAGTCTTTTTTATGAGTATATCTCTATTTTTATTCTATATATCTACTTACTTTTAGATGGATTCTCTATCTGCGTCTATTGAAGAACTCACACAAAGGATGACTGCAGCAAAGAAGTTGGAGCACGATAGTGCGAAACGTGCAAAAGTCATAGAAGCCAAGTTAAACGATGCAGAAAACGTTCGTGAAAAACAATTGAAGAACGCCGAGAACTATTTAAATGTTTTAAAAAAGAAAGCGGAACAAAGTCGCAAAGAATGGCAGAAAAGGGAACAAGAATCGGAAACACTCGAGTTGGAGATAGTGGAATTGCGAAAGACCATTGAAAGCGGTAACGAGCAATTGCGTCAAGCGACAGAGGAAATTAACACGTTTGAAAACAAAGGAAAAACTCTTGGAGAAGAATTGGGACAGGTGAAAATCGAAGTTCAAGAGCTGCAGGACAGCATCAAGGAACAAAAGAACATAATAAATCAGCAAAATAAAGATATGAAAAATTTGATAGCAAGAAAAGAGGATATTATTAAACAAAACAAGGAACTGCAACTCGACATTAAAAAGTTGAATCACGAAATTAACGACATCAAAAAAAGCGCAGAGAGTTGCAGACGTAAAGTTACAGAGCTCGCGAATAAGTACGATTGGATTGAACAGGAAAAAGCTTATTTCGGAAAGAAAGGTATTTAAACAGTTACTAGTATTGTAGTAAATTTTTACTTACATATACTATATGTCTTTATGTTAACACAAAGAAATGTGTTACATATACGTACGGCATATGTTTTAGGTGGTATATATGATTTCGAAATTAACAAACCAGAAGAATTGTTACAAAAAATACAATATATGGAAGGAGTACGCGAAAAGTCACGTCGTAATATCAATACGCGATCGATCAATCTTCTTGACAAGGAGGAAGAACAATATAACGATACGTTAAAAAAGAAAAGAATAGTCGAAAATGATAAAAACAAAATTCTCGAAACAATTAAACACTTGGATAAACAGAAGAAGGAAACTTTGATCAAAGCTTGGGAACAGGTATTAGAGAAATAATTATGATATTTTCACCAGTGTGTTTAAACGCTATTGATACGCAACAGATTATATTCTCACACAATTTATAATGTTAATTTTTTTTTATATACACATACACGTAATCTAACAAATTTGTAAATATATAAATTTTTTAATTTGTTAGGTCAACAAAGACTTTGGTTCGATATTTAGTACCTTACTGCCAGGAGCCGAGGCCAAGTTACAACCGCCGGAAAACGAAACGATCACAACTGGTTTAGAAGTGAAGGTCGGATTTTCGGGTTTGTGGAAAGAATCGTTGGGAGAATTATCCGGAGGTCAGAAATCCTTGGTTGCCTTGTCGTTAGTTTTAGCTATGTTATTGTACAAACCAGCGCCGCTTTATATTTTGGACGAAGTAGACGCTGCTTTAGATCTTTCGCACACAGAAAATATAGGTATAATGTTGAAGAGACATTTCAAACATTCACAATTCATTGTTGTCTCGTTAAAAGACGGTATGTTTAACAATGCCAACGTTTTATTTACAACTAGATTTATTGATGGCATGTCAACAATAAGTAGAACCGAAAAGAAATGAGATCTAAATATATTGCACTGAAGGAAACATTCTATTTTTATAATACAATATACGATAGCGCATTTCGTCCAAGATATGTCTTTTATCTCATTGTTTTTTGTAGAACTTAAACTTATATTCTTATTACATGGTAATAAAAAAAAAAAAAAAATGCCTCTGCAACTCTGTTAATGTAACAATTATGTGATATTTATTACATCTAATAAGTATTATGTTTGAGAGCCGATCTTGCTGGACCAATCGACTTCTGTAAAAAACTGATGACGCTTTATCTCATCTATTGTCAAACGCTCATTTGGATGATATTTCAGTATCTGCAACAATATAGTTACTTAATTAATGAACGTTAATGAAAACTGTTTTATTTTATACAAAATATGTAAACGTACACCGTATAACAAAGATTTTGCATTTTCCGTTAGCTTCCTGGGAATGCTGATGGTGGAATGTGAATGGAATGCTCCCGGATGTTTTGTGTCAAATGTCTGTGAAACAAATTTTTAGTGTTTTATTAAAAATTGTTACATTGCACTTATCAAGAGCAAAAGTGGAAGAAAGTATTTTTATATACATACAATGCCGGCAAGTAGTTCGTACAGAATTACTCCAAAACTCCAGATATCCGTAGCAGATGTGACGGGAATGGTCGGGAACATCATCAGCTCGGGTGACGAGTATGGATATGTTAATTTCGACAGTTCCACGTTGTGTTGTGGCACGATATAAGTGAGCCGTACATGACCCGTATCGTCGAGAAGAATATTATCGGGTCTGAAGTCGCGGATTAGGACATCCTGTTGATGAAGCGCCTCTAGAGCTAAGAGAATTTCAGCTGCCCATGAACGAACCACAGCCTCAGGTATTTGCCAAAGCTCTTGTTCTTCATCCGCAACAACAGTCTCTTTAGACGAATATTGTGTTTCGTTAATACCGCACGATATGTTAACATCCGAAGAACACGTTTTATCGGATGTATTTTCAATTCTGTCGTTCACGTGAACAGAATTGTCCAACTCTTTGAATTCGTTCAATCGATTTGCGATGAAATTGCTTTTTTTTAATGTTGCATTAACAGATTGCAACAACTTTTGCGACTTTTCCAACAGTTGTGTAGTAGGAACTTCCGCATGGATCTCGCTATCCGTTGAATGTTGATCTCTCTGGTTGTTATCTTCTACAACTTTGTCGATCTTACTTACATCGTCGATATTATCGTTACTGTCGAGTTCTCCGTTGACACGTTCATTTACACACACGCGATCCGAAATTGCATTAATATGCAAATTGTCATATACTTTGTAATGTAGATGTATGAAATCCCATAATCTTCCGCAACTAAACACAAGAAATACATGTACACATATATAACATATAACATGTATACGTACATGTGTGTAAATGTAAATCACATTACCTTGCGTATTGAAGGATCAAAAAAACAGTTGTCTCTGTTTCAATATATGCATATAAATGAACCATATGTGGTATCTGTTCACATAATATATAAGCATTTGTGTTACCGCCATATAGAGATTTTTCTACGGTCTAGAATCATCAGAATCGTTATGTTACAAATTTCTCATCTTATCTCTATTATATTGTATTTAACAGTTTTTTGAAAAAAATGTTTTTTGTATAAATTTTATTTCTACTAAAACAATTCTACCATTTGCTAATACCTTTATTATCCTGTTACAATTTGTACGCATATCTGTCACAAGCATCACTGACTTGATTATTTTGAGTACTTTGTAATACTGAAGCTCTGATACCGGTTTGCTTATTATTGAGATATTATTATCTAAATGCTTGTTGTATAATTGTTCGGTGCGTGTTATATACTTCGATATCTTATCTTTTATAGTCGGTACTCTTGTGCTATCCGTATCGGACTGCACGCCATTCATAAGACACAATATTCCCAGTTTGTACTGTGTGAACGCTTCCCTGTACTCCATTAGAGATTCGTGTTGAAAGGCTGCGCTTATATGAGCAGCTGCTATCACAAGATACTGTGTAACTTTAGGCTGTGTTTGTGGGAGATTCAACTTTTCATTTGGTATTATCGAATTTACCGTTAAGTGATTGCTAATGTTATTGTTTAGGTTGTCAAATCCGGACACGTTGCTCAGCAATGCCGTGTCACTTTTGTGATCAAAACTTTTGCAGCTTTGATCTTCCCTTATTTTAACGCTTACATTCTGTATACTAGTAGCATTACTGTGAGATTCATTTTTTTTCTGAGAAGATACTGAGGCAGTTTTTCCGCAGATATTTGATAAACTAGAACCTGAAGCATTGTGATGTGTTTTGGACAAACACGATGTGTGAGAAGTACTTTGTGCCGCGACATCATTCGCAATTAAAGAATCATTCAAAACAATGATACGATCGTCTTCCGACGTGTCGGAACTTAAAGATTGCGCGCAATCACTGATATAATTATCCGCATGACTAGTTTCAAAGAATCTTATAAAAATATCACTTGAATATAAGTATGAATAACGCCCAACAAATTCCAAAAACTTGAGAGCATATTTTTTCCGTTCCTCTATAACTTCGGCCTCAAATCTGCCGAAATATTTTGACTTGGGAAAAATCGGGAAACTCTCTTTGATTCTTAAACGTTTGTGCAAACTGCTTAGTTCTGAATGAAGCCTCTTGAAGTCATTGTAACGCTTCCACACAGACACTTTTGACACCTGCTGATGAGAAAACTTCAGAAACACCTGTAATAGAATCAAATAAAAAAAGAACTGAACGCTTCTGCGAGATTAAAAAAAATTTATATACAATTTCTCGAAGCTGGTGATAACGTACCACTGATGTAACTTTGTAAATTGTAAAGCCTTTCTTGTGTCGTGTGGTTTCAGTAATTATAAAACGTCTAATCCACTTATCCTTCATGGGTGCCATTACTCAATTCATGTATGGTTTTACTGATATAACTTTAAAAATACCGAGATTTTGTGTTTAGTATAGTTGTGTAAAAGATAAATGAGTGTAATGCCATCTTATTTTGTGTTCGTTTCTTGTTCCACATTACGTACACGTATCATATGTACAGAATTGACATTCCGATATGACAGGTTGAACGGCACGAACGGTTTATACGTATTGGGGGAGTGAATTCAGAGAGAAAAGGATCGCACAACAGTTTGTTCTTTTTGCTCTTACAGCTGCACTTTGAGTGCATGTACTCGTATTAATTTTTCAAGTATCCTGACTCGGATAAATAATATTATTTCACAAGTTTGATTCCATCTTGTTTTTTAGATAAAAATGATTTGCTGGGTCGGAGTCAAAATCCAATTGAAAATTTCAATGGAGAATTTTCACATTCTCATTTTTCACATCTTCACAAATGTTTCCCCGTGTAATGGAGAATTACCAGCGTCTTCGTCGCCCAAGTGGCATATATCACAAACTACAAATTACAACTGAGTTGATTATAATTCTCATATAAATTTTCTTTTGACAAAATTAAATAATTAATTAGTTCCGCCTTTTCTTGTGGCAAATTAAACAAATTTTATCATCTAAATTATCTGTTGACGTAACAGAAAAACTCTGTTACTTTTTTTTTAAACAAGAACCTGAGGACTAGCAGTCAAAGACTTCACTTAGCAAAAAAAGATTTACCTATAAATATTAACAGGTCTTTGAAATAAAAAAATCTGTCGAACGATATTTAATTTTATATTTCGACCGTTGTATTTATATAGTATATGTTTTTAATTTCCACCTGCAAAGCGCCGTGATAGAACTGAGTGAAAAATTATGAACCGCGAAGTTGAGCCAGTAAAGCTTCATTTCTCCGACATTCAATGGTGAGCTGTCTGACCGCCGCAACATATTTACGTTGTTGTTCGACAAGAGTGACGAGTTGACGGCTAAGAGCGTCCCGACGATTCTTCTCATCTGCGCATCGTTTTTCCACCTTGAATTGAAAATTAATCGACTCGTTAAATCTGATCAATCTTTCAATATTAAATTTGTTAACATTGAAGTTGAATAACGCGCGCGAGAACATATTAGTTTGTATTTCGCATATTACGTACCATTGCCTTGTTACGTTTCACTCCTGCCACAATTGTTTCAAATTGTTTTAGGAATTGCTCCTTGCCACTTGTCGATGCCATAGCACTAGCACAAAATATATTAAAATGTATAACTGTATGTTAATATGCATATACTATATATATATGTAAAGTTAACATTTGTAATACTTACTCGTTATAATTATCCTGAATAGAATTTAACAACGATAATTCTTTACTCAGATACAGCTTTGTATCATCAAGAGTATTATATAACGTATAATATTGCTTAGTTTCTTTGTGCTTGGCCGAAACTGTAATAATATATGTTGTGTATTGAAAATTTTATTTTGAAAATAAGACAACGATTTTGCGGAAATAAGTTTGTTGCACAAGTAAAAGTTTATCGCTCAACCTTGATTATAGAGTTCCATAAAGCGTCGTTGATATTGTGTCAGTTCGGACCGTCCTGGGACATCGTCCAACTGTCTAGTTAACGTGGCGATAGTTCTGTTCTTTTTAGCCAATTGTAATCGCACTCGTGTTACAGCTTCTTTTTGCTCCTCATATTCCTTTACGCGATCCTCCTCTTCTACCGGAGCACCGTCTTCGATCTCTTGTAACATATCTCGCAGAAGATTTAAATCCGATTTGCAGTGCTCACGAAAATTATGTTCTTGCTCTTTCAGCCCATCGTGTACTGAGAGAAGTTCTTCCAATCGTTTGAAAATGCTGTAAATTTTTGAATGGAATATCTTATTTTTTACACATATATGAGTGATACGAAGAAGATCATCTCACATCTTCAGTAAATTGAGATTGTACCTGTCGTTATCGTTGATTCCGATTTCCTGAATCTTTTTGAACGAGCGCTCGATAGATTCTCTTCTTGTGCGATGTTCTTTTATCTTGTCCGATATCTCTGTGAGCTTATCTGACAAACTGTCTCTTTCCTTTGTTAACTTGCGGATCCTAGACTGTAACGTTGTTCTTTGTTTTTGTAACGCAATCAAAGTGCGCGATGAGTCTGTTGTGCCACTGTTCTACATAAGAACGAAAGTGTAAGGTTGTCTTATTTGTCATCTCACATAAGTTAATTATGTAAAATTAATCGCTCAGGAAGAAATTAAAACTGTTGTGTTTGTTGCGAAAATGATATACCTCTTCCGCAGAAGCGGACATGGCTGCGTATTTTTCCGCTACTTTGGCAATTTCTTGCGCTTGTATACCAACAATACTTCCAACTGTATTTATGCTTAAACGCCCCTAAAATAGAGAAAAAATTATTAGGTAAATAAAAGGAAACAAGAATAATAGTAAACTTTTTCGAAAATTGAAAACTCACTGAATTATCTTCTATGACAGATAGAGCGGCGGTAATTTGTTCGGTATTATCCTATGAAAATATTAACTTGTGTAAATTTTTGTATTGGTGTACAAAAGCTGATAAAGTTATTATTATTTTTTTTATAGTTTACAATACCTTTTCATTAGTTTCATTATTTGACTCATGTTTTGATGCAGTATCTTTGGATTCTGTCAATGTCGCAGATGTATCTTTAACAGTATCAAAAGGTGCTTCATACTCCAATACTGTGCCGATAAATCTGCTTGATTCATCTTTTACTAAACCTTCTTTTTGTTTGAACAAACGCCGTGGCTCGTAGGCTTTCTATAATAAGAAAAATCTGAAGTCTTTCCACACAAATTTCATTACGCGTTACTTTCGTGTATTTGTATACAAATACATTGCACCTTGATCAAACATAAATTTCGAATGACGTTCTTATTGCCAGTTTCTTTGACTTCATCATCTTCAGTGAAGAAATGTTTCTTGTGAAATTGATTTAGCGCAAATGATCTTACAAATCCTGCCATTTCCTGCCGCATCTCCATAGAACGTTTAACTAACCATTGTATAACTGGGAATATATGAATGCAGTCTAAACCTTGTATTTGATGTGGTTCTATGCGGTAGGGACAGTTCATTTTTGGAAGCATGGCCACAATTTTTTCTGTCAGATAACTACAACAGTTTACAAAACATAATAGTCTTTGTCACATGAACAAACATTTGATCATCATATATTGCACGTGATGTGATATATGAGACATACATCTTTTGACCTATTGTGAGATTCTCTTGGAAAAGCAAATCCACATCTACATCAAAGTTGCATGATTCTATACACCATGTCATGCCACCAATGACCTTTACTTAAAAATATTAATATTAAATATATATATAAATATTAAAAATATATAAATAATATATTAAATATATATAAATATACATAAATTACATGTGAGGTCAAAGTTAAAAATTGAGATTCATATTCAGCAAACCTTATCAAAATTTGACAGGCCTTTTATTCGTGCCCTGAAGTAACCTGCTGCGATAAGCAAATCAATAATTTCTTGAAATTTGGCAGTTTGCTCTTCATCTTCACGAACATCAGCCTGAAAAGAGATTATTTAAGATAATAAACTTTTATTAACTTTTTCATGTTATTTTGTTTTTTTTTAAATAATTTTGTCATTTGACAAGTGTTTGATCTTGCAAAACTTGCTCTTTTCCCAATAATAAAATAAATACATTGAATTGCAATTGCAGATGTTCATCTATTTACATATTGTCACGTTGTTGTATATAAAACGTGTAAACATTAAAGATATATATGTAAACACATACCTCCATACTGTCAAACCGCTTCTGTAACTTGTTTGAGTAAAACTTTGGTGTATACAACTTAAATCTTAACAAAATTATGCTTATTATTTAGGAAATCTGTCACGTGTCATATCACGTAAAATGTTAGCGTATCGTACGTAAGTATACATAATTTGTGATTTGACATTTATCATATCAACTTAAGGTGCAATCGCATGAGGTGTCAAAAAACTGAAAAAAAAAGTATGACAGGAGATCAACCAATCACAAATAAACGAGCGATTCCGCTCCGATTTTGTGTGACCGTCTCTTGAAACATATGCCATTCACATACGCACGCGCGAGTAGAGAAGCGATAGAGCCAATCAATACACTGCTTTACTACAAGAGTAAAATGCTGATTGGCGATCGCGTTGTTTCTTGTCTCGCAAGTCGCGTTCTATCTGCAGAGACCATTGAGAACAGAAAGAAAGATAGAAATGAAAAAGAAAACGGCGCCACCTGTTCACGATGGAACATTAGAATATTGATATTTTCCTTCCTCACACACATACGTGTATATATTGCAGTATATTTAAAAAAAGCATTTTGTATATTTCTCGTACATGCACAGATAATGTTTCTCTACACGTTTTATACTCTTTCTCATTTCACATTTGAATTACATTAGTGTTTTTCTATCTCCATATCTCTTCGGTTATGTGGGTTTTGTTTTAAAATGTATATGTTTACGGAAGTTGCTACATTGTTCCGATAAGAAGTGAGAAAAGCTGTTTGTATTATTATTCGCAAGGGAACGTTTCTTCTTAAAAAAAAACGCTTTGTTGTTTCTCTCTTTCGAAGAAATTGCATAACATTGTTGTAACTTCAGATGGATGAGGAACAAACAGAAAATACGTAAGTGTATGGAGAGATTTTTAAGATAATATAAAAAGTTTTTTTTTTTCTCACGTAAGATCTTTAACTTCTTAACATTCTGTGTTTTTGTTTTAGTAATTTTCTGCTCAGCACAAAAATTTGAGGCTAGTTTATTTTATGAGCACATTTGAGAGAGATAATCTTGATAACTTTTAAGATTTTTTTTATCGCGAAAAACTTGATACCTAAAACATTTTTTTTACTGAAAAGTCTTTGTAAAGACAATTTCAAGAAAGTCTATTTTTTTTTTTAGAATCTCCATGGATTGTTCAGACAATGTTGCTATACCTGCAATGACAGCTAATTTAGAAACTCTCACCATAGAGACTAACTCTCTACCTACAGATTCTAAAAGACTCCTTAGGAAAAGAAAACCTAGAGAACTTTCTATCACAATTCGCAATCGAAGGTAACTGACAAAATTTGTGAAAAAATTATGTTTATTGTCGTGTTATTTTTTCTTATGTTCTCAGAGAATTATATCTTGTACATTTTAATCTGTAAGATGTAGTCTCAAACCAAAACAGAGAATGTCCTCTAAGACTGATGAAGAGATCATTAAGGATTATTACTTGGATAAAAATATAAAAAGAAAAGCAAATGCTCTTGAAACAATATATGAAGAGAGTGATAATATAGATGATGATAATCTGATCAATATGAGTACCAAGAGATTTAAGAGAATGTTAATGTTCCCAAGAGAAGTCACAGCTTCTAAACTAAAAAAGAGACATGCTAGAGTACGCAAGGTCTTTGGATCCAAGATTAAGTATAAGAGGTGCGGTAACATGCAGACTCTAGTAGATAAATTAAGTACCATTAGAGAAAATTCACCAATGAAAATTGACAGTGAACTCAAATGATGAGTTTCACTATGTTGCATTTGTATTTTGAAAACCAATGATATACTTCATAGCTGCTAAATGAAATGTTTGTATCATGTAATGCATGTGTAAGTTGGTTTAAAAAAAAAAAGAATTCAGCATTTATATTATTAAAGGAAAACGTATTTTTGTAATATATTAAATAATAATTTTATACACATATGTTAAAAAAGAGATATGCTAAAGTTAAAAAAAAAAGTCCTAAGAGCAAAACAAAAACAGATTAATGAACTGAAGTTGTAGGAACACTTTGGATTTCTAGATACCCACACAATACGTGCTGTTAGTTCTCGAATATAAATCATTAAGACACAACGATGTAAAGCTTGGAAATTTGTATTATTTATTTTATAATGTATGTGTATATGTAATTAATTTTATATAAACAATTCGTATTTGTACTTTCATAATTTGTACTTTCACTATATTTAATATAATGAATATAAAATTGCAGCAACATTTGAAAACCTATATAAAATCAATATCCTTGATATTTTTACATATGCATCTGTTAATGCGATAGTAAGATTCACATTTAGAAAAATAGTACTAAATAATTTTTCGTATCATGGATAAGTATTGAATACTTTTCCTTGTCATGGATTATTAGTCATTTGTACAACACATCTTGTGGCAGATTTTGCACAGCCATCATACTGTCTCAATCGAGCTTTGTTCTCTTCATATTCTTTACTATCTAATTTAACGCAAGCACATCTAGATGCACCTTGTGCGCTCGTAGTCTCGAACAGCATCCTCGGCGTTCCTATCCAATCTCTTTCAAGGCCACCGCTGTTACGTAAAATTAAAGTATTACAATTGTAATTTATTTTTTTTTTTTTAAAGATGTGCTGGTGTTTAGAAATTTTTTGATATTGAAATTACTATCAAGCTGATTGAAAACATTCTTTACCTTCTTTTGGTACACCAGAATACTGTACCACTGCCTGGTTTCCATTCTACGTTACAGGGTGGGAACATTCTTTTCTGTTCTTCTTCCAATGATTTCTCTTTTATTGCAAGTTGCAACTTTTCTTGAATTTTCTCGATTTCTGAGGTTGGACTGCCATCTCTGTCATAGTATCTACCATATAATTTTCCTGGAAAATATCAAATAACTTTAGGAAATATTACTCAGAGTTGATCTATCTCACGTGCATTGTTTATATCTCGGAGCATAGCATATAAATACAAATCTTCTAGTATATAAAATAGATTATATCTTTTGTTTTTTATATAACTTGCTTTAGTAGTTGATAAAATAACAGGAAAAAAATTCTCTTGATTCTCAGAACAATTTTATCATGTGGTAGATCAACTGCTATTATATCTCACAGCAGCATTATTATACCTTTGTAAATATAATTTTTGTTATAAAACTGCAGCCAATCGTCCAGTGACTTAACTTGTCTTGCGGACAAACTCGATATGTCATCTGTCAAACCTTTGTCATCAAACTCTCCGGTGATAAACGCTAAGGAAGCGTCACGACCTAAGACACAAATTAAAGTTCATATATAACGAACAATATATTTTAACTGTCTCTAAGATGAGTTTTATAATTACCAGTAAATGCGTGGTAGCTTCCTTCAGGCCCGTAATGTTTTTCGCCTTTTGTCACGTCAAAAACTCGGCCTAAAATCGCAAGGTACAAACCGTCCTTCATATTTCTATATTGTTTTAATTCACTTACGGTATATATTTTGTCCGCATTGGAATCTTTATTCAATCCAAAATATCTCGTATCAAATCTATCTGTCAACGTTTCATCCGTATATATATACTTTACGATTGTTGTTAGAAAATCGCGCGAATACAGAAAAGAAATAATTCCAAACAGCAGCGACAGCCACAGGTACTTGGAGAACATGATTAAGTTGTTTACAAACACTTGACAAATCCGACATGCATGTATCTCTTGCGCAACTGAAAATTCATAATTCCATAAAAAAAAAAAAAAACTTGATCGACTACGTTTTCTCCGTGCGCGTTCCACGCTGTGCGTGTCCAGCTGGAGAATGGAGCAGCTCCGTAAAAAATCCAGAAGTCCGGTGTTTGTGTTCGGAACAAACGTCTCGTTTGACGGCGATTGGCGATTTCGAAAAGCCGTGACCAATCGGCAGGCGTTGTCGAAAGATCGCCATTGGCTCGTGCCGTGCGTGAAATTAATCGTGACCAATTGCGCACAAACTCGACCGTGCTACTTCTTGACGAGACATATTTTCCTAATTACCTCGATGACTTTTCGAGCTTCTCCGAAACACGACGGGACTTTCTAACTTTCGACATCTTTTCATTATTACATCGTTACGACAAGTAAGACTTTTGTAACTACAAATTAGTCGGGAGAGAAATTTCACAGATAATTTTTTTTCACACAATTTGTTCCGCACATATACCTGTATTATTTTACAAAACACGAGGAGATGAGATAAACAGAAGCGGGGAGAGGGAAAGGTTATTGTCCGCGACAATAGAAGCGGAGACGCGCGACTGGAAACTCACACGACCGCTTGATTTGAATTTGAGAAGAAATCGCGTTTCAACAAACAGGCGACCACCAATTCGCCACCAAGTTGGTCCGCGATATTCGCTTCAGCGCTGAGATAATTTAAAAAAAAAAAAAAGGATTATAAGGTACGTCCTTGATAGCCTATATAAATAAAAAACTTATTTTCTTATTTCTCACATTCGAAGTTACACACATACGTGATCGGAAAAAAACAAAACTGCCGCAAGATTCTACTTCAGAGCTTTGTCTTTTCTTCCCAGCTCTCGATATATACGCGACTATATCGCAACTGCAACGCGACGTCCATCAGCTGTGACACTAAAGAGCGTCACCAGAAGTAGCCGGCAAATAGTGAATGACGTTTACCCCCGTGGAGGACCGCGGTCACGCTTGGCTAACCAAGACAATCGGGATCAACGGTCAGTCTTGCGTCGACGTGTATCCTTATTGCACCGGGAGAGCGCATCCGCTACTTTCCTTCGTACTTTCCTCGTCATTTCCCTTTTCGTCAGTTTCCTCATTTGCGTCTCAATAACGACCGTGTCCCTCACATTTGTTCGAAACAAGAAAAATCGTTGGCAAACGAATCTGTTGATAAGACAAAAAACACAAATTGCAACATATCGCGATCCAAACTGTGGTGGTGACACTCCGTCAATTAACATCGACATTTCATTCTTTAACGCGCGCTGCCGCAAATTCCACCTCTTTTGCGTTATTTACCTCACTAACGATGATGATTTTGCTGTTCTCGTTATTTTGCCGTTTGTTGGAAAACGCTTTGTGGTAAATTCCAATTAATCAAACAACACACGCGAACGCGGCGCACACACACTAGCTAATGACTAATAGAAAGTATTTTTAAGCACAAATTGCACGTTTACCGTTGCACGAGAAATCGTTTGTAATTGGATCCGCGTGAATTATTCATGGCGCTTGTGAAATTAACGCAGAAGTGAACTAGCCGCGTTTATCACTCTTGCCGCTCCATTTTTTATTCTCCGTCCGGCGATTAAATGAACAATGCGATCGCGCGCACACACAATCGTGCGATAATTAAAACATTTCGGCGAACGAGTGTTTTATCCGAAACAACGCGGAAACGCGGAGAAAAAAAAAGCACTATCAGTTGAGAACAGATAAGACCCAAAGATTCGATATGCCCCGGTTAGTAGTTGTTCGACGTACACTCGGTAAAGAATGAATTGAAGGACCGCGCGAAACACATTATGCGCAAGTCTTCGCGGCTCGTGTTCGTTCTCTCCACCGGTGTGACGGCTGTGATTGTTTGGTTGTTGTTGTTGTATCCGGAATTTCTCGCCACCGATAAAAGGACCCCCCCCGTGAAAGAACTTGCCGTGTTCCGAAAGGAACGGACGCCCATCGTCCGGAAGCAGCCGACGAAAGTAATGTCCCCCGACGAGTACCTGATGAGGAGAGGCTTTTCCATTCAAGAGGTTTTTAATTTTGTAGTTTTTGTTTGTTTGTTTTTTTTTTTCAATGTTTTCATCGGGAAATCCGACGTTAACGATCGGTGTTTTATTTGAGACGCAAATGTTCGAAAAACATAATTTAATTACAAAAAGGACTCGCTTTGTGTGTTGTGCTACGCAGGTAGAGAACATGTCTCCCCTCGGACGGTGGTTGTTGACGCCGGAAGGAAGCGCACCCCCGCGATCGAACGCTGCGAATAGAAGTTATTTAATTCTCATCTGGAAGCACGGGCGATTCCTAGAACGCAGGCATATCAGACGTTTCACGTCGACCAAGTTAGTTGCAGTTTTTAGCGGCGGTTTATCTTTATCTCAAAGTGTGTCATTGAATAAAACGTAAATTATCTGATAATATCGGAGTTGAAACAAACAAGAATTTTTGCGCGTTTGCGATAGAGGCTTGACTATCTGCTTTTGCAAACATTTGATAAATTAAAAAAAAAAGTCGTATGTTTTAGATTTTCACCGTGGGAACAATGCACGGTACAGAATTGCGCGTTGAGCTACGACGAGAAGGATCTGCACCTGGCGGATGCTGCGGTGTTCCACTTGCATCTCACGAAAAGCCCGTCGGAATTACCGGCGAGAAACCGAACGGATCAGCGATGGATTTTCTTAACGGACGAGTCTCCCTATCATACGTTTTTACACGGCAATCAAAAGTTGTCGGATTACGACGGTATGTTCAATTGGTCCATGTCCTATCGAATGGACAGCGACGTGCCGGTTCCCTATGGAAGAACGGTAGAAATTGCCGCCGGCGACGTGTCGTCAAACGACATCGAACGATGGGACGTCACTGTGAAAACTTCCAAGACCAAACTGGTCGCCGTGATGGGCAGCAACTGCGGCAGTCGCAACGCACGGTGGATCTACGTGAAGGAGCTTAAGTCGTTGCTTCGCGATCAATTGGACATCCTCGGGAACTGCTTGAACGGCAACCGCACCGTCTGCCCCGGTCATTTCGCTCGTGACTGCGACGCTCTGGCGAAATACAAATTCTACTTGTCGTTCGAGAACTCCAACTGTCGGGAATACATGACGGAAAAGGTGTTTTGGAACGCGTACGGCAAACTCGCGGTCCCGATAATAATGGGAGCGCCGGTGAGGGACTGCTGGCGATATCTGCCGCCGCACTCTTTTCTCCATGTGGACGATTTCGCGAGCGTGAACGCGCTCGCCGATTATCTAAGATATCTGGACCGCGACGACGAGCGTTACCTCAAGTATCACGAATGGCGCGGTCGTTACAAAGTGATCAACGAGCACGGCTACTTCGGCAGCGCGTCAAAGAGCTACTGTCGCGTCTGCGAGGCGCTAAACTACAACTCGGCCGAGACGAAGGTCTACGAAAACCTCGAGCGATTTTGGAGCAAGACGAGAGACTGTTCCAGCAAGTAATGTCGAGCAATTCACGTTATTCGTGAACATCTAGTCCTTGCTATAACAATAAGTTACTGTATATTTTCGCGTTTGTCTCTTTTTAGATTATTTATTATTTATTATTTTAACGAACACAAATATAAGAATGTAGAACTTTGAGAATCAATCGTTTCCGCGCCGCAATCCTCGCTCCTTTTCCACTTTGTATTTACCACGCTGTCTCATGTGATCGGACGAGCATGCGTACGATAGAACTGATGCGCGCCGCGCATCTCGCGAAGAGGGAGGGAAAAGAAAATAGAACTACAAAACTTGCAGGAGGATATCTCGTTGCAACGTCGTTGCTTTTATGAAAAAAACTTTAATAATTAATTGATTATCTGTTGTATATATATGTCGAAAGTCTAAAGAGAGCATGTACGCGTGTAAAATTTATAAAATTTTCTCTGCTGCGCGTGTGAAATTTATGTATATAAAATGAAAACAATGTAGGGTATAACGCGCCACAACAAGTTTCATATATACTTGTTATCAAAACAGAATTACTACTAGAGCTCTCAAAGACTCGAAAAGACAGATCGACCTTGCGTAAATCCTCACGATATGCGAGAACAATGCAATCTGTTGTTTTTACAACGTTTTAAATTCGATGGGATAGCTTTGTGAAAAGCTCGTAAAAATCTTGAAAACCGATACGCGAGAGAGAAGGAATGCTCTTCTTATAGCGTAAGAAACTTTTGGTGAAGAACCTTTGCTTTCGCACATTTGGAAATTTTCCCGTTAAATCGCGGCGGTTAACGAGAGGGGGGCGGAGACACGATTAGAAGACAAGTAGGATACAATGGTGACGCATCGCCGGTAGAGAGTACAACGTGTGTATATTGTATGTATGTACAAATTCTCGACGTAGGGCGGAAGCAGATAGCGACAGACGGCGACTCTGTACGTTGCAAATGGCAGATCGTATGTGGTGACACTCCGTCACTTTGTTTGCATCGCGGTGCGGATAACAACCGTTTCTTGCGCGGAGGAAATCAAACGTCGAGGATCTACAACGCGAGAGAGGCGATTCGTTGGGGCGCGTTGACCGAGCCCTGACCTCGAAGAACGCAAGAGAAAAAGAAAGAAAGAGAGAGATAGAGAGGGAGAACGAGAGACACTCCAAGAGCAAGCGCCTAAAACGAAAGAAGGGATCCGAGTCTCCGAATCGAATAGAAAAAACGATGGCGAGACTGGTGGACGTTTTGCGGGACGATGACCCGACGAAGCTGGCGTGCAATCAATTGCCCCTCATTATCGACGGGAACGTGACGGTGAGCGCCAAGTGTTGCCCTCCTGATCGCCGACTCCTGGAGCACGACGACGCCTTACGTAACGTCGCCTGCTTCCGCATGGATACCTTTAACCTAAAATCCACAAAAATTCATTGTCGTGACAGATAGGCGAGAAGTCGAGAAAAACAAAAAAACACAAAAAAAAAAAAGAAAAAACAAAACAATCAAGATATTTGATGAAACTTGTACACACAGTTTTAGAATGTACCTTCGTTTGTTTATCATCGTGATTGATGATCTTTCATCTTGTCAGAAGGTAGATTAACATCTCCGATGTGGAATACAACGAGGACAGTGGCAACCCTGCTGTCTTTACTTTTGCATTGTGCACAGATAATCGCGTCTTTCTTCAATTTTGTATTCTTGTCAATCTGTTACAAAAGGAGAAAGAACGGAAGGATGTTTCATGTATTTCTCACACTCATCTCAATTATATAAATTTATTAACTAAGAGTAAAATTGCACGCTATAAAGTTGAAGAAACGTATTTGATTTATTGTTTTTTTTTTCTTTAAGATGATTATGGACATAAGTAACTTAGAAGCAATTTATGATAGTCCTTTGGTTCGTGGCAAACAACTGGACGACTTCATGAGAAAGTTTGATATGCTCACAAAGAAGGAGATTAAGGCATCTTTTAAAATCACCTGCAAGGACATAGTCGCTATTTTAGGCCAGGCGGAACCGTGTGTCGGTTGTAGGAGAAGGTCAGTTGTTGTTTTCTTTTATTGTAGGTAACACATTTGTAACATTTACATTGTGAATGACAGTGAGATATTCTATGTTTGCAGTGTTGAAAGATTGTTCTACGACTTAATGAAGTCGGGACATCCTGCCTTAGACCCATTGGTTATTACTCCTGATGGCACGCTCTCAATAAAAGACGAGGTTCTGGAATCGCCTCAGCAACTTTTTACAATATTGCACGGACACAGGTACGTCGACAAACTGCAAAATCGTTATTGAAGATAATCGCGAAAATACCGAGGACACTAAAAAGGAAGAGTTGTTGTTTTTGCCGCGGTGCAGCGCTAGATTAAATAATTTAGTAGAGAAACAGCCGAGAAATCGAAAATCACAACGATGTGTGTTGCACTCTCTGGAGATCCAACGGATGCGTCCGCCGCCGAATGCGTGGAGGGAAGTGTGGGATTGCATGGAATTGCCGTGCAAGCAGGAACTGGCTTTGATAGAGACCGACACGCTTGACGACACTTTGGACAATTATCTTCGTAAACATAGGTATGTAATTTCGCGTCTTATTACATGAAAAATCTATACGTGACATGATTTAACGTAACTGCGATTTGCGTAAGGTTTTGCGCAGAGTGCCGTAATAAGGTATTGTTGGCGTCGTCTCTTCTGACCCGTGAACCCGAACCTACGAAGGAAAAAGGTTACGTGGCAGTATTATATTCCGGAATTAAACGTTGTATATCGGAAAATCACGTCCACTTGCCAGCGATCACGGAATACATCGGTACTCTCATCGGTCGGGCGCAACCGGAGCTCATGGGAAGGTAGGAATTTCCGAAATAGCGCGTTATCGCGTCGTCTTTTATACATATATCGTCTATTGGAAGAAGCAGAACGAGACGTTGGGTTTCAGAGAACGCCACGCGAAAACGCTAGAAATTGCTCAAGAAGAAGTACTTACGTGCTTAGGTATATGCATAGCGGAACGATTGCACAGAGTCCACCGACGTCTGAAGGAGGGAGAAACGGTGTGTAAAGTATTAGCCGCGGTCGCGGTGGACGCGTTATCCAGAAATTTTCAGGTAAATCTCTTTATTTGTTCAGTTCATTTTCATTACTACGAGATTTTTAAAAAATGTGCGTGATACATAAATGTTCGTTGCAACAAAATTGTTTTGTACAGATGGCAGTCGAGGTGAAACAAGGTATTTCTCAGTTAGAACTGTTGTACGAGGAACTCACGAGGGAGGAAATAGCGAAACAACAAAGGCGTGAGAAGTTACGGCTGAAACGTAAAAAGAAGAAGGAACGGCGTTACGAGACGGAAGAAAAGGAAAATTCCTGTGACGTACGTTGCAAGTGTACACGCGTAATATATTTCTTTTCCAAGTATATTACTTTTTTTTTGCCACATCACAATCAAAATATATGGGTATAAAATTGATACGATTATTAATTCAGCGCTAAATTGTCTAACTTTTATCGCGTAGTGTGCGAGCGAGAGACAAAGTGAATCGTCACCCTGTACCTGTGCAGAATCCAAACCGACTACGCAAAACATCAACCGTCACAAGGTACAAGCGCGACAAACGCGATTTTTATTAGTTTTTTAATTATCTCGCCCGTGTTGCGCGCACTTTTGACCAGCCCCTGTCTCGTCGATCTCAGTTGCAGGTCTTGGATCCTAAAAACAAAGGACCGCCGACGTGTAAATGTCCGGATTGTTTGAAGAAAGCGAAAGCACCGAGTACATCGCAATCACAAAGCAAATCAGAAATCGCGGTGGCGTTCTCTACGAAAAAGACGGCAAACGCAACGAAAAGCATGAGTAAAAAGGACACAGCCGAAACGAAAACGAAACTTAGTATAAGTCAGTCAAAGCAAAGTAACGTATCGCATAAAAACAAACAATTACCTCAAGAGGATTCATCCGATACGTGCGAGTCTTGTAAGGTGATTACACTGATTAATTCGATATCTCTCTGTATAGAGAGCTTTGTTGTTACATTATCGATTTTTTTACAATTTTGTGCGTTATTGTTTTTCTCATCTCAAGGAAGGTGAAAAAGTGAACAAAAATCAGTATATCACAAGGATGACGCATTCTGATGACGACTGCAAAGATTCCAGAAGAGAGGAGGATTTGATAGATAGCTGGGAACGAAGTAAATCTAGTAAATATAACATGTGGATACAAGTGACGAACTTCACCGAGAAGAAAAAACATCATTCTAGCGAGCAATCGTCCCAGGATTGCGGGTACTCTTCTGAGCACAATATCAGTAGTTCTTCTCTCCCTAGTACACCGGAAGGCTCCGAGGTGGCCTGCAACGATGAATGTTGCAATCACGAGGGAGCTTGTCACGATAAACTTAATCATTCCAGTTCTAGCATGTCTTTATTGATGGACAGAGGCCTGACGCTTACGCAAATGTTGAAGGTAATTGAAAAATTTTTACGTGGCTTCGAGCGTTCTTGTTTCCTCTACGGAGATTTTTTTTTTTTTACTCCAATTGTCGCAAATTGTTGTCCCATCCAGGATTCCTATGTCTCCGATGACGACGAGGAAGAAAGCTATATTCCAGCGGAGGAAGTATTGGAGTTCAAGTCCCGGATGTGTCAACTCGCGAAGAAACGGCAGGAACTCCGACAAACTTTGAAGGAACGTTTTGCTATGCTGTGCAGCCATCAGAAACGACTTTCTATTCTTCACTAAGAATTCCTACTTAACTATGGTAATTTGATATAATAATTTTTTTTTTCCTTTTGTACATTAATTTACTGCCGGTAGCAAGACACGATAGATGATGTATTTTGAATATAATTGTTATGATTCAAAAGTTGCGCGCGACTTTCGATTTGAATAAAATGGCTAAAGATGTGTTTACATCGAAAAGAAAAACATAATAGACATATAAAACACTGTTTCTCTTTGCAATTGAAAAAAAAACATTACATCTCTGATAGAAACAAAAAAAAGAAAAAAAGACTACGTCGAGTAAATGTTAAGATGAACTCAACTCTTTGATGCGCTTTACGCGACTATTGAATAACTTAATGACATAGATCTCTGTAATAATTAAAGTAGTAGATACACGTGATAGTGTGACAGTTTGGATGTGAACATCTTTTTAGAACCGCGTGAATATGACGGATTCGATTTTGCTGTGCTGAGTAAATGCAAATTGTTACAGACACAGGCTCTCCAGTGACAGCCGACGCACTTGAAGAGTATTATATATCTCAATTGAATATTTCTTGAAAATTGTTTTTACACGGCGACACAATAACATGTGGACTTGGATCCGTACTGTAGGTAGAGTTACATTTATGATGAAGAATTATATTGAAATCGTAATATATATAAAAAAAAAAAAAAAGAGAGAGATCAATGTTGCATTCCAATATAATATATATACATATATTTTATTATATTTCGATTTACATCCCCTTTGTGTATCGTTACGCGCTATATGAGAAAGTTCTATAAAAAGAACTTTTTTATCATAAATTATAATATATTTACATATATTGTATATATATGTGTATATATACATATATATATATATATATATATATATACAAAAAATATATATATATGTTGCATATACATAAAAGTTATTAAAAATATTTAAGTCGCTACATATATAACTGGCTAATACACATGTGTGTTTGAAATTCAATTCGTTACCAAATTTTCTTCTCTTGAGCTTCGTTGTTTTGCATATGTATGTACACAATCATCACAATAGCGATTCTCACAATGGCGTTTTCTTCCGTGTTAATTGAACGACAGAAATATCAAAAGATCTGCACCACCTACCTTTACTGTTCCTTTGAATATTTTCGCGTTTTAGTTGAAATGTTTCGAAAAATAACTAAAAAGTGGTTTGATCTGTCCGTGTTACAATCGTCTTCAAAACTGCTTAATCGATATACTGCGTGAAGCACAAGCACGCATTCGTTCCGCCGAAGCCAAACGCGTTTTTCAAGGCCGTTCGTCGCGCCGTCGTTTTCCACTTCACTCTCTTATGCGGCACGACGTTCAATCGCGTTTCCATGTCCAAATTGTCCAGATTCAAGGTAGGCGGTATGATGCCTTCCTTGATCGCCAGAATTGTGAAGGCGGCTTCCAGATTGCCAGCAGCTCCTAACAGATGACCGTGCGCTCCCTTCGTACTCGTCACCGTCACGTTTTCGCTGTGCTCGCCCATCAGCGATTCGATTGCCTTCACCTCGATCGCGTCGCCCAATGGCGTGGACGTGGCGTGCGCGTTCACGAACGTCACTTCCGAGGTCTCGATGCCGGCGTCTTTTACCGTTCGGTCCATGGCCAGCAGCGCGCCGATGCCGTCCTCGTTGGGCGCTGTTATGTGCGACGCATCGCCGGACAGACCGTAGCCCAGTAGCTCCGCGTAAATAGGCACGTTCCGGGCGAGTGCGTGGTTCAGTTCCTCGAGCACAAGTATCGCGGCTCCTTCGCCCATGACAAAACCGTCGCGATCCCGGTCGAACGGTCGTGACGCTTTTTCCGGTGTGTCGTTCATTGACGTGCTCAACGCGCGAAGCCGACAGAACGCAGCTATGGCCAATGGGCTGATGCAGGCTTCTGCCCCACCGCACACCATGACGCTCGTCTCGCCGCCGCGAATAAAACGAAACGCATCACCTGAAAACACGTCGTGGCGTATCACGTAGCGAGTACTTTTTTTTAGGGAGAAGGAAAATTTGTAAACGATCGAGAGAGGGTTTTGCTATTACCAATGGCATGCGCACCCGTCGCGCACGCAGTCGACACAGAGTGATTGGGTCCTCGAAAACCATATTTGATGCTAATCTGACCAGCAGCCATATTCGGTAATATCCTCGGCACAAAGAACGGACTGACTTTGCTATATCCCTTTTTCAGAGCCTCGTACGTCATGCACACATCCACCAAATCAATCATGCCAATTCCCACTGAAACTCCGGTGTCACGTTTGTCGCTCTCGTCGTCCGGTTTCCACTTTGCATCCACGAGCGCCTCTTCCGAGGCTATCAGTGCGTAAGCAGTGGCAGAACACATGGTGCGAAGTTCGCTCTTCGTAAAGTAGGAGTCGATATTGAGTTCATTGGAAGCATTTCCTTTTGGTACTGACGCAGCTGTTGAATATCAACGATTATTTATTTAATTGTCGAGGAACAATATATTTTGAGCAATTGCAAATAGATGAAATTAATAAAATTCTATTTGCGTATATAAAGTATTTATTTAAAATATTTACGTAATAAGATAAACTTGGCATATATTTCTTCATGAAATGAGAAATGTTTTTAAATGGCTCACCTACTTTACACGGTAACTTGTCATAATCTGGTTCACAGAGTTTCGTGATCCCGCACTTGGAGTCAATAAGAGCTCTCCAGGCGTTTTGCGTTCCAACTCCTAAGGGACACACGACTCCTATTCCGGTCACAACAACACGTCGTTTGGACCTTGCTGCAGTCGTCAACGACCGGCTAATGTTTACAAGTGGATTGAACATTCTGATAGACTCTTACGTAAGCTTTTTCTTCAGTGATAAGACACACCATTGATTCCTCATGATTGTTAAAATATATAAATGTAAGAAAATATATTATTGAAACATGTACGATATATCAAATGGCGTTAAGTCGCAACATTGATTGAGGTTATGTGTTGTTATATTATCTCGTACCGAAAACGAAAAGTCGATACATGAAAATGACGCTCCACTTTATCGACCGAAGAATTTCGCGCTCGCTTTTCCGAATAAATCAAATTTTAATTTTAATTTTAATTTTAAAAGAGTAAACGTATAATAAAAACGTAATAATTTACATAATAAATAAGAACGGAAAGGAAGGGAGAAACACTTGTACAAAAAAATCTGAGAAGGATGTATATATATATATATTTATATATATATTTATATATATATGATTAAAAACTTTATTATTTGCTTTACAATTGGGAAAAATATATGTATAATGTTGCATGTACCTGTAGGAACTTTAGGGTACAGATGACGTTGAGGACAATCGTCGTTTAGGGTAACGTTTAGGTTAACGTAATTAAAAAAAAAAAAAAAAACCTAAAACGTGAGAATACATCACCAACAAAATAAAAATAAAAAAAAAAAAATTTTTAAAGCACTATACTCTAAAGCTAATGTTCTCTTAAATCTAGACTCATACATACACGTTGGTAACGCGAACGGAATATAAAATATTGCATGTGAATTATTTCTACATAATTGTAAGCAAGCACAGTCTGGTGCTTGCGCAACCTGCATTTCATATACACCGACTCTATCAATGCCTTCTCATATTAAAGGTTGCATCAATTTTCGATAAATCGAGTCCAGGGACAATGAGCGTGTCTACATAGACAGTTCGTACATCACGAGTGTAGGCTTTTCAAGAGTTCCGACGCAAATCTTAAAGCAGACCCAAACATTTGTCACAAAGAAGCGTCAAGTTGTAAAATTTTTTTTTTTTATGTGTAAAATATGTACACACAGTACAATTGTTTGGAAAATTTAAAATAGAAAATTTTTTGATGAAAATCCGTCAGTGTACACAATTTATGTAAATTTATGATTTTTTAAATGTTCGATAGATGACTTATATGCGACGTACAAGTTCTCTGGAAACGGTGCTTCATGTCAGATTAAATATTTTATATAAAACGCGATTCTATCTAATTGGGCGACTTGTGCGCGATTAAATCTACACTCACGATGTACGAACTACAGCTACTGCAACGTTTGTCCTCTAAGTAAAATAAATAGATTATTTCGACTCGTTGAGAATTGGCGCGACTCAAATGTGAGAAACTAGTGGAATCGTGTGCACGTGAAAATAGATAGATTACTGATGGTGAAAAAATAACTGGATTGGCGTGTTTGTTTCAAAGCAAGTTTTGGGAAGATAAATTTAAAATACAATTGAAATTACAAATTTTTTTTTTTTTTTAGCTAAAGATAACAATGTTTACTCCGTATGATTGTTTCAATTAATATAAACGTGATTTTTACTTCATGAAGCTGATTATTCGACAAATTACAAATTTTTCTTATCCAGTTATTTCTTACGGTTTAAAAAAGAAATCTTTTACTTTTGTGATCAGAAAGGAAAAAAGAAAAGGAAACGGAAGGACTGAATTGTTGTAATAATGAAAAAAAAAGACAACATATTGTATTCCTCTAACATAAAAATGTCTCTCGTTTATGTAGAAAATAAAATTGTACACAGGAGCGGATTGAGCGGTGAACTGACAATATACATTGTATACCATCTGTGAAATAATTATTACATTTTTATAAAAATGTTCATAATAATCAAATGTTATTATGAGAAATTTGTATTTTATACAAATATTTTATATATTTTTCTATAAATGTATGTAAAATAATTTGTTTTTCAATACTTTTTTTTTTTAAAGTATCTTTTTCAATAGTTTTTCTTATAACAAATTTGTGTCAATCCGCTCCATACATCAAAAGGACATTTTTTAATTTCGACGCTGAGAACAACTCTGTGTTAAATATATAAAATTATATACAATACACGTACAGGGTATATCGGAAATCATGGTACAAGCAAAAAGTAGGTGACAGTTTCCGACATATCCTGTTTAGCGCGAATACTTGGTACTTGGTTTACTTTACAAAAGCGTCTCAGAATTAGTTTCTTCTTCATGTTCATTTTTTTTTTTTTTTTTTT
>NW_018020840.1:15754-73825 GCF_002006095.1 Pseudomyrmex gracilis | reverse complement strand
TTTTTTTTTTTTTTTTTTTTTTTCAAAGAACTCGAAAACTATCGACTAGTAAAATCAATTATCGCGGCTTACTTGATAAAGTCTTATATGTAACACGCGGTTTCATAATCATTAGTATTGTTTTTTTTTTATATTTATTAAATTTTTGTCAACTACAGCTCGAGCAAGTATAGGAAGTTTTGTGATTTGTTTTTTGTCCTGTAAAGAGAAGAAAGTGTAGCGTGGAATATCCTCCTTTAAAAAGGGAGTCAGTAAATGCCGTAGTAAATTCGTCAGCAGAACGAAAACATCATTCTCCTTTCATCTCAACGAGGGTATCTCTTCTCGATTAACTTAAATAAATACGCGACGCGTTAATTATTTTTTTTTTTTTTTTCGTTTTCCTCAAAGTCTCTACGTCTCGTGCGCCACACACTCGCTCAATCACTCGATATGAAATTACACTCGTATATTCTTTCGCATTTCATTTCTTGACTAGATTCATACTTTGCCTGGTGTATCTTGCCTGATGTCGTTGTACACATCGAACGCCCAAGGATGTCGGGCGTTAAACGCCGGTCTTTGTCTTGCCGTTTTCCGATTCTGGCGGGCAGTAGTCGGAGTGCGTTTGCCAGGCGCCGAGCTAATTTCATCGATATTATAATATTAATCATCAAATATTAGAAGAATATTAATTAGTATTAATTGACATAAGTCAGTAAGTGTGTTTACGTCGTACCTGACATGTACGACTGCAGTACCACTGATTTGCGCATCCAGCGCAGACAAATTGCGCGGGACGAACCAAGCATCCTTGACATTTGGGCGGGGTGCTCGGTGAAGGTGGATTATCTTTTACTACTTGTTTGGCGCTGATCGAACTGCCTCCCCTGTCATCAGTTTCTTCTTCTACGTCCTCCTAGAAAGTTTAATGTGACACAGTCAGAACACGAACGTGCGCGGAAGTATTTAACAAAAAACTAAAAAAAAAGGCCATATCCTTTACCATTTGAATTAAATCGTTAGAGTGAGATTGTGCGGGGGTATTTACGACGGGAGTTATAGTTATCTCTGTGCGAGCCTGAAACAAAGAGAAGTCTCGTTTAATATGCTAATTCGAATTATGCAAATAAGACAGTAATTGCAAGCAATAACAAAACTACAAACTTTGGAAGATGACAAGATATTGTTAAACTGGCTCATGTCAAGATTATTTTGGTAGTTCTGGAACAAGTGCTGGGTCGTGGCACTTTGCTGTGAGGTAGACGCCACTGCCGTTGCCGCGTTTGCCGGGGAATTCTGAAGTAATCTTGCTAAAGTAGGCGACAAACTGGTAGCGGGTTTCGGCGACTGCGTCTTCTTCGTTAGAATTCCATGAAGTAACGAGCCGGTTGGTTGAGGCGCGGTGTTCTGAGGTGCCGATAAGGACGCAACCGGATGAAGCGTCACGTTCGGGTAATTCTGCGGCACTCTAACTGGTTCACCTAAACACAAATGTTTAATAGCGACTATAGATTATGCTAATTTAACAATCAGCCGTAAATCGATGCTTCTCACACGAAGGTTAAAAATCAAGAAAACAAAAACGGACGTTACCTTGCTGGCTCATTTTGGCAAATTGCATTAGCATGTCTTTAGCGTAGTTCACAGTATCAGGTGGATTGCTCTTGCACGATTCCGCGCTAGACGGTCTCGAGTCGGTGTTGTGCATTACCGTTTCCACCATGGCGCCGCCAGTCCCAAGGTTGATGTTCACCGAATTTCTCATCCTCCGCCCTCTGCGATATTAAAAAATTACAGATACATTTTTATGAATATATTTTGTAAACGCTCAAAAAAAAATCAAATTTGCAAGGCTTTGACTTATTTTTTATGTTCTCGCTTTTAAGTGTTTTTTTTTTTTTTAATTACCTCCTAGGAACTTGGGAGTCGGGATGTTTGAGCCTGTGATCGGCGATAATAGATTTGACATCCACTATCGCGCCTTGACGGCCTTCTCCGATCTGTCGAATTTCCGAGCTTGACATCTCAGTCTGTTTACGAGTACTTTCCCCGTTAGTTTTCGGAGGAGTTGTTCGCTGCAAGACGTTCTTCGTCGTTTTTTCCTTCTTCACGATCTGTGATTTCTCCTTCGACACGGTTGTTGCGCCGCCGCTGTTCTCCCAATCCATAGAGTCGAACGACGAAGAAGTTGGCGGCAACTCTTCCAATTGGCCGTCGTTCTCCATATACATTGTTATCTGTATCTTTCTCTGAAGCCGTAAGTACGCTTCCTCTTTGAGCTTTCTCTTGCTCAGAATGTCGTTCCACTCCGTTTCTTTGGTTTTCGCTAGCTTCTTGAGCGCCTGCAAATAGCACAGCATGGATTAGCAAACAAAACAAAAAAAAAAAAAAAAACATACAAACGCTGAACGAAGAATAATTTTTCGATAGATTACAAATGTTTTTTTTTTTTCCGTGCACTTACGAAGATTTCAGCTTTTAGCTCATTGGCCCTCGCGACCAGTTCGTCGATCGTGTCGTTGTCGTCGCCGACGACTTCCAAGATGTATTCCTCGCGCTTATCGACGCAAAGCTTCTTTCGAGGGTTCCCAACAACGGACAGTTGCCCATTGGTGGATTTCCGCTTCTTAATAGCTTCGACCGGTTCGGCGCTGGTGGGACGTTGCTGGGCTACGACGCTTTTGATCTTCTCTTGCGACGTGCTCGCAAGTAATTGCCTGTTCTTTGTGTCCGGAGTCTCGGCGTCGGATCGCGAGCTCTTCGTTTTCTCAGCTTTCTTCGCGATCGTCTCCTTCTTGGGATGAGCGTGGCTCGCCACCGTTGCTGGCGCCGCGGCGGTCTCCTCCGGAAGGGCGGCGCCGTTCTGCTGATTTTGGGGTATCTTCGGTGACGACGGCAGCGTGTCGTTCGCCGACTTGTCGTCCTCCGCGGTGTTCACATTTCTCCTATTTTCGACCGCACCTTCCATCGCGTGCATTTTGTTCAACCTGCGAACACATAAAAACACAACGACGATTAAAGCGCGACGCGATTCTTCACACAAACAATAAAACAAACACCTTTCGCGCGCGCATATAAGAATAAACTAATCTTGCTGATGATTTCAACGGCAGAAAATTGTATAAATTATGTATTATAAATGTATGTAATAAAATTAAATACATGTATGGTATACACACACACACATAGTAAAAGAGAGAATATTGTGAAAACAAATCTTATTCCTCGCGCAATTAAACTGATAAGAAATTTCTTACGTGATTTCCCACTCAAGGAAAACACACATACGAAGCGCGCTCATAAACTTTATCGTTAAAAGGTCGATTTTGTAAAACATTCCGAGAGAAAACGGGGATAAATCGATAAAACGGTATATCCAGTAAAGTTTTCAAGTCTCGACCTTGCCTAGAGAAAATGGTTATCGGGGGTCCCAAGGACAAGACGGGCGGCGTAATATAAACGGCCATTCTCACGACCACGTCGCGCGATCGCGCTTATTAATTCGCGATGTCCTCACGACGACGTGTGTTGCGCGACGTAAATAAAATCCTCATATCACGACCTGATTAGCCGCGCTATAATTAAACGTCGCGCGCGCACGCGGCGTCTCATCGGCGCGCCGATTAAACGCGCATCAAACGACTTTACGGTCGCGGGATGTGAAAGGACGAACTTCCGCTGCCGGACGAAACGGCGGCGAACTTAGCCGTGATTAGCGTGCGGAAGATGACGACCTTGAAATCGACGATCGATTAATGGAAGTTCCGCAAAAGTTCCACGATATGTACCAACAGACGAACGTTGCGGCAAATATAAATTTAGCGAGCGTGTATGTGTGTGTGTGTGTGTGTGTTTTTCATCGTGGAGGCTCGTGGGTTTCATTTGGCGGGTTTCTATTCGTAATCGGAACTTGTGAGGAGAAATCTTTCCACTCTCTTTCCACGTTACTCGTCCAAGCGAAGAAGTCAATGTCGACCAAGTTGCGAGATTTGTCTCCTCGGTTAAAACATATACACACACACACACACAAAGTGCATTCTTACAAACGCCCCTTGGAGCGAGAGATCGATTTTTCTCTCTTGTGAACCAACCCGGTTCAAAGGGGGAGAGGGGATTGACTCCGTCGAACCGCCTCTATGCCGACGGCGGCAGCGGCGGAGGGACACCAAAAGAGAGCGTTCGTTTAGAGCTTCGTGGGGATCGAGAACGTCGCGCGAGATTTTCAGCTAAATTGCGCGAATCTCTCGACGCTAGATCTGACAATACAAAACACACGTCGCGATGACGGTTGGCATTCAACGCGGGCTATTCATTACGGTGCTCCAGTGCGCCAGTTGAGTTGCATTAAACGCAATGACTCTTCCCCGTCACGCCACGTTGACGCCGCTATCGCGATTCTCTCTTGATATCGCGCATAACATCGCATGAAGTTTTCCACGTCGAGAATCGTCGCGTCGTCGTTCCGTTTTTCGACGTCATCGGGCGAGCGTGACACGCGAGCGAGCGAGCGACACGCGAAAATCGGTCTCAACTCGCGCGCGCGGCTTGATACGAGACGAAGGAGCGGGACAGAAAGCGCGCGCGTGAGAGAAAAAGAGAGAAAGAGGGCTAGTTATAGAGGGGATGGGTTGGGATGCCCAGTGGCCGGGAGGGAGCGTTGAAGAGAGAGAAAGAGAGAGAGAGGGAGAAAGAAAAAGATACGGAGTCAAGAGTTCGTTGCACCCGGTTCACCCGCGTTCACTGCGCTTTATAGACGCGGATATAGGTTTCGCGGTACCAATTCTGAAAAGGGGCGCATCTCTTCCTTCGCTCTCTCTTTCTCTCGAGGAAGTCTGGGATCGCGTTCGGGGAACGTCTTATAAATCTCCGCGTAACGATCGGAAAGATGAAAACTGTCTCGCTCTTTTGAGGAGAGTGGCCCCCTTAATCATCGGAAATATTATGCGTGTCTATTTATCGGTTCTCTACAATTCGCACAAATAATAAGACGCAAAAGCAAAAGGAGAAAAACAAAAGATAAGAAAACACATTGTCGGAAATATATAATCGCCGAGCATTAACATAAATCATCCAACATGACGGAATTTAAGCCTCTTAATAATGAAATTATAAGTGAGTATAACGACAAAGTGAATAATAATCGCGATATTAATATCCGGACGTGGAAAAAAAAAAAAGAAGAAAACAAATGACAAATCGTGAAGATATACTTTATCATCGATCACTTAACGTAATTTCATCCAAAATACTGAGAAAAAAAAAACAAAAAAAGAAAAAAGGAAAATAATTAAGCCTCAATGGAACGGAGATAAAACAACAGAGACGGAGTTTCTTGGCAAACAGTGTCATTAAGTGAAATGACCGGACGAGTTTACGAACACTTTGTGTTCACGTCGATTATCCTAAGCGCTTCTCAGCGGCCGACAAAGTGCACACACACGCACACACACACATTAAACTTTTAAATGAGAGAAATGTCGAAAAAAGACTGCAAGTGTCAAAACTGCGGCTGTCAGTATTCAAGCGACTTTTTCCTGTCATCATCATCTCGCGCCCTATCTCATCTCGTATTCTTTCCTCATCGGTTTTTGACGCTTTTATCCCGCTAACAGGTGGTCAGCGCATGCTCACTTTCGCGCTATCAATTTACAAGCGCGCATAATCCGATGGAACGCTTGTTTGACCGACGCGTCATCGATGTTGCATAAAACATGCTGCGAGACACACGCACACTTTTTGTAATACGTGCGTGAAAATATAATTAGTGCCAAAGTACAGCGCCGTGCATTAACATATTTCCTACCGAATAATGTTTTGTTGAACATCACCCGATGTTTACACGTCGAAGAGGGGGGGATCGAGCGGTAAAATAGAAAAATTACGAAGAAAAAGAAGAAGCGTTTCACGCGTATCCGCACATTTTCACAACAGATCTCTTCGTCTTCGAGAATCTCTTTGACTGCGCGGCACTACGCGGAGTAGCTATTATACAGGGTGTTTCAGACGATCCGTACGCTCTTTATTTAAAAACGAGGGAAGTGGGTATTTCGAAAAATGTTTCAGACAAAACAATTTGTTTGGGATTGAGGAATGCTTTACACAAGCACATGCGATAGACCTTGAGTGGCGTTATGAAGATCACATCAAGGTTGACTTGAATGTTTTCAATGGGAACCCATATATCTAATTGCATATTCTTGTAGTCAAGGACATTTCCGAAATATTGGTTTCTTTTTAGCTCAGATCCTCTCGAATTATGCGACTTCAACATTTTAGTACAGCCGGCGTTAGCATTACCCCGGATGTAACGCATGAAGGTCGCACAGTGGGATTTACCTTTTCTTCGGGGTGCTTGATTAATGTGAGTCCCATATAACCACTACCCTCGTTTTTAAATAGCGTATACAGGTGATCTGAAACATCTGGCATACGAAACTTCTTTCCGAAATCGATTCCGAAAACTTTTTCGATCGGTGACAATTTTGAATAATGTCTCAACAAATTGTCTCCGAATGACTTCTCCTTGGAACAATGTTTTGCAAAAATATCGCTTCGAGCTGGAAGAGTTCTCGTGGAAAACAAATCCTTTTGCAACCTGAGGACGCGATCCGTGGTAACTCGAGCACCAGGTGTTTTGCGCCGATTTGCGCAGCGACTGCACAAAGAGGAGGGCAGAGGATAAATTTTTAAATACATTTAATTCGTGAAACAGATAAACGAAATTTCTTCAAGATAGAAGCGACGCGTTTACTCAAGATATTTCCGATAGGAATTCCGATTCTCACGCAAACTTTTGCTCCGCAGAAGAGCGGGATATCGGATTCGTCGAAACGCGTAGTTACAAAATCCGATAAGCCGCGATCCCAAGATGTATATCGATTGATTCGCTTATCGGTTCGGCCTCGCGTCAAACTTTTTCAACAAGTTTGTTAGGCGCGAGAGAAACGACGACAACACACAACAACGACCGATTTCGTCGATCGGTCGATAACCTCCTCATTTTAAAAGCAACATCTACATTTTGCCGTTCCACCTTTCACAACTGTGGTCGTCGCGACTGAACTTTCCTATCTTTTCGCGGTGCGGAGCGATAGCGAAAGCGAGGGGAGAAAGCGCGACTATCCGGCATGGACTTTTGCTTTGAAATCTCGCGAATGCGAGCACGTCAGAAAGAAAAAAAAAAAAAAACACTTAAACGGACGGAAGAGATTCGCAATCGCTTCCGTTGCGCTAATTAATCGCGTGAAATTTCGCGAGGGATTTAATTGTCTCAACAACCGGCAGGATTGCAGATGGAAAATTTGTATTTCGATAAAAGAAACTAAAAGCGCGCGTCTAAATTGTTGCTTTGTTTGTTTTTCAATCAACAGACGTTCGCTCACCGATCTAACAATGGACGCAGAGGATTGACGAAGTTGACGGGGATGCTTCACACGAGCGTGTGTAGTTGACGAATTGAAGAAGCAAACACACGGTTCTCTCTGCACACGCGCGCGTCGTCTCTGTGCGATTTTTCGAAAATCCGATCAACTCGAACACACGTGGATACGACGTAAATTGTAGCGTATCGAGTAACGGTGCGCCGCGCGACCGTGCACGCGCATTAGAAAGCAAGTTTCGATTCTTCGTGGTCTACAGGTCAGTTTGCGCGAACGTCGAGGCACTTCGATCGCTTCTGTTAGAAAACACCTTCATCATCTTCTCGCAAAATTTAACTTCTGCATTGCGGTGACACGCGAATTTTTCACCTGTCCCCATTCAAACTCACATTTTTATCGGAACGCGTCGCACATTTCGGAGCACACACTGTCCACACTCGATTGAAAACAATTGCACGACGACGCACAATTACGCACTCCCGTTAGCGAGTAACACAACGTCGTCGCGTTCGTTCTGATCAAACAATTAACGAAAGAACATCCTCACATTCTCCGGTTTTATACGACGTTCTCTCGGCAGGAACGCGAGACGGCGAACGAGAGAAGGCAAAACGGATCCACGATGACGAAGTGCAGCAGCGCGCACACACATATACACGCGCGCGCGCGCACGCACGCACGCACGCACTCGCTCGACGATATTCCACTTGCACTTTTCATTCGAGTTTCTCCCGGCCGGTCACTTTTCTCCGTTCACATCCCACGGTCTCCAGCGGACGCGGACTGATCTACGATGCAGAAGATCCGCCGGTCTCGCGCTCCGGGACTCCCTCCAACTCCGATTCGTTCTCGTCAGGTAGCGGGCAAGGGAGGTCACGAAAGGTCGCGTTCGAAACGTTACACAACGGTCTCTCTCTCAGTGATCTTCTTCGACAACAAGCGAGAAATCGGTTTCTCCTCTTCGCGCGTGTTGTTTCTTCGCGCGATATAGCGACGAAGAAGCGCAGAACGACCGTCTCTCGATCGACGTTTGTCGCGGAAAGAGAGAAAAACCGACTCAATTCTCTTTCGTACACACGACGAAGAGGAAGACGCGGGAACGCGAACGTGCATCGACCACGACACGGTATCGGGGTCGAGAGTTCCACGACCGGCGCAGCAGGCCACCTACCTACCTCCTCTCCTCGGCGGCGGCGGTGGCGGCGGCGGCGACGACGGCACGCCACATTCGTCCGCTCTCACTCTCTTCTATTTTACACTCGCCGTCCGTTCACTCGCCGCTCGAGAGAGCGTGTTCAACGATTGGCCGGCGTGCTGTCGCGTCACACGGGCGAAGCGCGTCGGCGACGTCGCCTTCGACGAAGCCGGCCGCGTCTCGGAGTCACTGCTCCTCCCCCGACAAACCCCGCCGCGGATTGACGGAGGGCGAGAGCGCCTTCTCCCCGAGACTCGCTTGGCCTTCGAGCGTGCGCCTTCGACGTCTTCCAAAGCGCAACGTCTTCGGAAACGAGTTTCAGTGATGAATTTACGAATTTTCCCGGGGATCATTTGGATTTTTCTTCGTAAGACACTTCGAAATTGACGTGTTTTCGATCGGGTTTCTCTCGGATGCATCTTGAAGGAAAAACCGTGTCGCACGCGCATCGCCTGGTGTTTCGAAAACACATGCACACTTTCTTTCCAAGTTGTAACAACAATCTTCAACGAGAGAAAAGTCACGTGTCACGTCGCACGATGCGAATTGTTGTAAATTTATCTTTTTATAAATTGTACAACAATAGTTTACTTCGTTCGCGCGTATTGGAGCTCGAACGCTTTTTTCAGGTTCTCTCTCTAACCGCGATTATCAAGGACGAGCGAAACGAAAAGCGAAGCGAATCGGGAACCAAGTACGCGAAAAGTGAGATATGGGCCGTCGAAGAAGGTCGGCGGTTAAACGGTCAGGAATGCATATATACTTGAGGGAGGCGAAGGAGGTGCGCGCGCGATAAATATGCACTTCGCCTTCGTTGCACAAGCGATAGTTATTACGCATGGACGGTGACGCATATCGCGGGCCTTCGGGACGCCTTCGAGTCGCATATTATAACGGAAGGGATACGCACGCACACCGCAACAAGGAAACAAATGTGCAGCTAGAAGATATCCTCGACATAGAAATATATTTGTGTGCGCGCACACACACACATATATGATCCTCTCTATCATGAGAGCTGTTTTAAATTCGAATTCTTGCCTGTCGCAAGAAGTTTGTTCGGTGCATCTTGGCACGGTGCCCACGGTGCGAAGGTTCAAGGTCGTCGTTCAAAGGTTCGGTGAAAGGAATTAGTCCTGCCGAGACCTTCCTATTAACATCTCCTCGCGTTATTAGATGCAATTTGCATAAATTAAAATAAACCGTGAATGCGAAAGATAGTTTTTTTTGCAAATGAGAGGAATTTTCGCGGAATAAATAACCAGATGAGATAAAAATTGAAATATCGGCTGTACAAAGTTAGACTTTGCGCATATATATGAAAAAAAAAAAAAATTATATTATTCAGAAGCGGATTGCAAAGAAGGAAACCTCGCGATCGAAGTCGCTATTATTACTGACGTCGAATCGGTTACGAGAGAACCTCGCTCTCTCTCTCTCTCTCTCATGTCATCGTCGTCGTTTCGACCTAATTCGCGAACACTCGCGGAGGAGCGTTTGGTCTCGCATGCTCAAAGTGTCCCTGGGCGGCAAGGACACGGGCGCAGTGGTGAACCGCTCGTTCACAAGCCGCGACGAGGTTACGCTAGGTTGCACTACCGAGCAACCAGCGATTACGTCGAGACGACCAGGTAGGATTTTTCCTCAGGCAAAAATTTTCTTTACAATTTCTCGCTTTTTTCGCTCAAGAAGCGAGAAGAAAGAATGTCTCTCAATTATCTTTCTTTTGTACATAACTTTCGTACGGCTTCTTTTTATCCGGAAAAATGATGAATAAGAAAAATAAAAGAGAAAGAGACAGGAAGACTCCTCGGGGGCGAGACATTTTTCACCATAAAAAGATGTTCGTATTAAAACATACGAAGGCCAGGTAAAACTTTTTTTTTGTCTATAGTATACTTTACACATTGTTGAGCACAATTATTGACGCACACAATGATACAAAGAAGATAATTTCAAGGTCTCGCTTTGATATTATTTGCTACATTGATAAAACATTTATTTTACGATTTTAGGGTATTTGTTTTTCTTTTTTTGACACGTTTTTTTTTGTCACGGTTTTATTGTGACAAGTCTCGGTCTCATTTTAGAGAGTAGGGTGCTTGTCGATTTTTTCTTTCCGTCTAAATTAACAAGAAAAAAGATATTTACACTTTGTGAGAGAAAATAAATCTAGTAGTTTATCGATACCGCAAGTGCAACTGATCACAACGACTTGTGAATTTATTAACAAACAAAATGGAGAAGCACGACGATACACATGTTGCAATAACACACATGTCGCAATTCTTCGCACGCATAACGCGGCTGTTCAACTTGGTGTTCAATCGATTGCTAGGTCGGTTTGGTTTGGTGCATATATGGCTCAAAGGACCGTTTCAAGCTAGTCCATACGCCATTCTAAGTCTTTAGGAATCGTGACACAGGTCCTAAACCGTGGTTTGGGTACAAGCCACGGAGTTGTACGTTCGTTAAAAATACTGATAAACTGAAGAAATCGGTGTAAAAACACCGAAGATTGTCCAAAAATATCTAAGCGTAACTACGCACATCTAACCGGTACGGCTGATGCAACACCACGTGGATTGATTGCTAGGTCGGTATCAAAGTCCATGGAACAAGCAAATACAATTGCGGCCTCTCGGAGATCAAATCGTAAGAGGTCGCGTATAAGTCCCATTGTTCAAGGCTGGTTAATAGGTTTCATTTGGAAACTTAAAAACAAAGCACGCGCTTGATAACTAAATAAATCGCGAAGAGAGAGAGAGAGAGAGAGAGAGAGAGAGAGAGAGAGAAAGAGAGAGAAAAACAAAGAAAATCACGAAAAATATCGAAGGACAATGTTTGATGACGCGAAATGACAAGCTGTCGCAAAAATCGATCGGTCGAGACAAAATTCGCGCGAAACCAGCCAAGATTACCTTCTCCAAGACCATGATACGGATGATTTTCCATGCAAACCTCCACGCCCAAGGACGCGCGCACACACATACACACACACACACACACACACTCTCATTGAGATTTCTCTTCCCCTCTCCTGTCATCACTCTGTCTCACTCGCTTCGTGCGAGGAAACGCGACTCGTTCCATGAGAAACGCCGATAAATCGCGAGAAATGGAATGACTACTAAAGGAGAACGGTCGATTCTTGAAGCGAGGTCGCGTGTAGGTCAAATCGCGGAGTCGACCCTGATAGCAGCGGCACTTCGTGCACCGAAAGATGGTCGCAGATCGTTTCTTCGCGAAAGAAAGAGAGAGAGACAGAATGGTCGCGAATCCAATTCTCACAGAACTTGTACAGGTTGTAAAGGCGTTGTTGTTATCTCTGCTGATTTCGTTATCACTATCGAGAAATGAATATACCTACGTACGTACGTGTATATATCGTCACTTGAGAGCGTTCTACACATTTTTCGTACAATTTGCCGCGGACACACACATTGAAACGCTCTAATCCTCAGATAATGATGTGTGGAATTTTAACAATCAAAAGAGAGAGTAAGATTAAAGTAACGTTTGTTGATTCTATGACTTATCAGCTAAGTTACTCTCTCCAGTTTCACTCGCGTTCGCGCAAGTGTTGGCGAACATCGAGCATCTCTCTTCGACATTTGCTCGAACGCGACCTTGACGCGAGCCGGACGGTCGACTAGCACACTTATCGCGGGTTCTAACCACGTCGTTGCCTTCGAAAACGTACGTTAGTAAACTTTGACCCTTTCCGATGCGCAAAAGTCGTACGCGTTTAAATCAGGTAAAGGTAAGTTTTGTCGTGACAAAAGAAAAAATATATTAATTTTTTATAAAATGTTTTAAATGTTGTTTTATTTTATATTTATATATATATATATATATATATAAAATATATACATATATATAAGAAGTAAAACTATAGTTGCAGATGATCGAGAATAAATATTTGATTGATTTAAAAAAACTGAATATATGGAATACAAAAAAAAAAAAAAAAAAAAAAACACAAACAATGCCAATATCGAATCAATTCTGTTCCACTTATCATTTATGCAATATAATATTCTATACAATACTGTGTATGGTAGAAACCGGGTATAATTGTGCGTAATATATAAAACGTGTTGTAAGATCGCGTGTAATAAAACTTCCTGTTTCATTGTTGCGCTTCTTACGTTTCTTTCTTTCGAAAATGCGAAATTATGACTTACCATGTATTGGGCGAGTCGTCAATGGGTTTAAGTTTCAAGCGCATCATAAAGTTCCGCTGCGCTGTAATCGCGTTGTAAGGTACTATTTGCTTATCTTCCGCCTCGACTTCTGCCGCGACTTCCTCATTTTTTGGTTCAGTCTTATTCTCGTCATTTTTTGTCGCGTTCTTATTTTTCGCCGCTTCCTTTCCCGCGTGCTTTGGTCCCTGATTATTGATTGATTTCTGACGACCTAAACCCGACTGCAGTTTATTGATGGAAATTCGCTGCGGATTCGGTATTTTAAGTCGCGTCACATGTCGGGCGACCGTTCGCTGCTTCTTCCCGTTCGCATTTAGATCGAAACGAGGCTCGACAGCAAACGGCACGGCTATCGTCGGTACCGCGCCGGACTTCAGTCTATTTTTTTTTCGATTTCCCATCATTATCTGCTCGTAACTTTCGTCTTCGTAAAATTCCTCGGGAAAGTGACACGAGCACACCCGGGCGGTGTCGATGTTGAAATTGTTGTTCTCCGGTTTGTTACGACCGCAGGCGATGATCCACAGACTACGCACCGTTTCATCTGGCGGAAATCGATGATAACGAATCCGCGACTCGTCGTTACTATCATTTTTTGTCCGCCTGTGACTATTGCCGCAACTAATAACAGCGCACTGCGGCATGATTCCTCGTTGAAAGAACGTTGGGCTTCACAATGATCAGGCACTACAGGCCGACAGACAGAGAAGGAGAGAGAAAGAAAGAGAGAGAGAGAGAGAAGCAGCGCACGGAAGGCACACGCACAACTTTGATACGTCACACTCGCGCACACGCGCGAGGACGCGACACAAGGGAGGCTGCTGACGCGCCAGTGGGCGGCGAAGACGCGTCCTGTCGATTCACGCGGGACCAACACACACTATACACTGGCGCGACGCGCGGCTCGTGATAAGCCTAATCTTCTCGTCTTCTTTCCTCTTCGTACCGCGCGCCTCATACGACCTTTCTCTCGCTAACTAACTGTCCTTCTCTTCGGATTGCGTTATTGCCTCATTGCGCCGTGCGCGCACCGTACGTTCATTATCGCGAGACAAGACGCGCCTTGTGGAGAACGCATCGGTCCGATATGCCGCTCACAATCGATCACCACACACGGCCGACCCTTCTCTTATCGCGTGGTTTTCGCACCGGTGCACCGCACAGACACACGTCGGCTAAACTGAATTCCTCTTCGTCTTCTCGCCACGACGAAATGCGGATCGACTGTTCTTGTTTAAAGCCGAAAACTTGGCGTGCCCTTCGCACCGAACACTGGATGGCACTGAGTTTCCTGAGTTTTACCAAGCGGCGCGCAAAAGTTGTGCACGACCGGCGTGTCTGCTGGTTCGTCTACTACTAACTCGCTGAAGCTTTGGTGTTCGCGACGCGGTGGATGTCCGGTCTGCCAAACCATGCGCGCACGTGGTTCTTGATCGTGTGCGCGCTAGCCGTATGCGGTATGAAAAGAAATATCACAATGTGAGATCCCGGTCGTTCTCGATCGCAAGGCAGACCACGGTGGTTTTACTCAGCGACAAACAATGGCTGGAGACTATATGTGATTTCGAGTCACTCGGCTGGCAAGTCTGTTGCTGAAGTTCGTCCGAGAGCTACTAGAAGGCCGTTACACCAATTCTTCGATTTCATTAACAGTTTTTAAGAGATAGGGACCAAAGGGCATTGGTATCCTCGGGAGGGGGAGTGTGTCCTCAAGAAGGGGAAAAGAATAGAGAGAGAGAGGTATCGCGTCGTTTCCGGAGAAGGGAGGATGCATTATCAGTGCGCACCAATCTCTCACGGACTTCGGCAACGCCTACATATCCGACGCGCTCCTTCCCTCCGCTCCCGAATCATCTGTTTTCCTTCAAATTTGAAGTTACCGGTGACGATGATTTCAGGAGAAAATGCACCGCGTAACGCGATAGGGAGGATGAGGGGAGAGAAAGTGCAAGAAAAAAAAAGAAAAAAACACGAAGACGCGCGACAATTGTCACGTGCGAGAATCAAGTGCGCGTTGCCGACCGAAAGGTGTCGCTCCAGTGCGTTTAGTCTGTCGGTGACGAGTTGGCGGTCGCGTCAAGATGGCGTTGGCGAGTCGACTAACGACGCGTGGTATCTAGCCGGCCGGCGAGACTTCTTCGTCTTCGGCGTGGAGAACACGATCCTCGAACGGAAATAAGAAGGCTTTCACGGCGACGAACGTTCAAGTGCGAGCGCGTGTTTACGTCACGTCGAGCGAAAAAGAAAAAAAAAAGAAGAGGGGGTTACTGGTCTCGCACAGGGTCGAAGCGGATATTTTACATGCCGTTGCGACGACGACGACGACGACGACGATGATGACAACGACGACAACCAACGGTGACCACGATTTTACCCGCGCTCGCGTCGCTCCTTCTCTGAATACTGGCCGCTGATCGGTCCGAGAGGCAGGCACAGCTATAACGGCAGCTGCGTGTACCTCCTTGTGCCTGCGTGAACCCGGTGAACCAATGATCGTGCTCCGACGTTGTCGACGCGGGGATGACGAGAACCGCGGCCGTGGAGGGGAGTGCGCAACCTGGGGTTGCAAGGAACAGTCGCGCGCGCGAAGGCCGTCAGTGAGGGCGATATGCGGGAGGGGGAGGGACGCGGGGGAGAAGGCGCGGAGGTCACCGCGCGCGAACAAGGGTCCTTTTTAGGGGTTCGCCACCCCTCGTGGTGCGCACGCTGTCGCTTTTGCGTTTTCCTGCGATATCTGGCGCGATCGTAGGCCGCTATCGTTGACCTATGTGTACTTCGTCGTCTTCGTATGCGTTTCCGTTTTATTATCTTCTTCTTGAATTCCACTAATCTTGATCTCTTCTTGACGCGCTACAACGGAGCGATACAGAAGAGTATCGTATTTTTTGTTTTACGAAATATATCGAGAGAAAAAAATTCCCTCTCAAAATTCAACCAGTATTCTTCCACGCGAGTGTGAGAAACGATCTTTTTAAGAAAAAGTCTTAAAAAACACACACTTATAACAAAAAAGAAATTAAGAAAAGAAGAACCGCAAGAACTTCGTCATGTCCGAAAAAAAATGTACGGAATGAAATATAAATTTCGTTCTTTCCTTGTTTTCTCTTGTCTTTTTGTGATAATATTTTTTATCGTCGCGTGTTGCTCCGCTCCGAACGATTTCGACTACTTTCCACAGATTAAATCGCGCGGCATTTCCGTAAGTTCGCGATGACTCCTCGACGATTATTTGTAACACGAGCGAGATTCACCGAAAAATAAAAAACTGATAAATGAAAAAGAGCTATTGTAGCGATAGGCTTGGCGATTTAATTATTCAACAGGATCTCCGACACATCGAGATTTGATGTCTCTCGGAGGAACAAAATAGTAACCAGAAGGGAGTCGTCGACTGAATTTATCGACATATCTTATAATATTCAAGATCGTAGTGGATTTAATAATTCAGATGTTGGAGAACGAGCCTTTCGCGGAGCCATTTCAATAGCATTAAAATCTCTCCGTCGTTCGGGCGACGGTGATTCTCTCATCTCTATTTGCATGAAATCTCGTTTCGTTGTAAACGACGAATTACTTGACATCATCGTTCATTCGTTATAAATGTTTCACATCTTTACAAGCTTGGCACTCGCGACCTTTTAAAAACAGATTACGAAACGTTTGCGAAAACTACCACACAATAAAATTCCATAACGTTAATTATAATCACATTACATTACAATGTCGCATAGGCGACACTTTAAGTGTTACATTACGATAATTAAAAACTAATGTATAAATAACAATAACATTGTTTAAAAAATTTCATGCGTTAATTTTACATACGCATATTAAATATCTATTAATTTAATTAATTCCAATTATTATCAATTAAATATATATCGATTACTGATACATTGCGCTTCTCTTCGGAGACGTCTTTGGAGATCTCTTCTTGTTCTTTCTCGCCTGAGGAGCGATTTTGAAAATGTTTTTACGAAGACGCTTTGTGGGGGACGTTTTTGCGTCTCAAGTCTTATGCCTCAGTGAATCTGCAGGAAAGAAGCCGTCAAAAAGACCAGACGAATTCCTCGAAGAGATCTCTGCCTTGTTCTTCGTGTGGTTCACGGTATTCAAAATAAGGACAGACTGATTTCCTGCGATCTCTGTCATTCTCTCTTCCTCCTTTCTTCTTCCTCTCCCCCCCTTCTCTCTCTCTCTCTCTCTTTCTCTTTCTCTGTCTCGCTTTCTATATTATCTTTCATTGTTATTTGCCCGTATCTTTCGACTAAATTTTCAAACTTCTATCACAAAGTTTCTTTTCGTTTTAAAGAGCACTTCAATTGTGAGATTATTTTTACCGATTACTATGAAGTAAAAACTCATGAATTATTTTATGTATGAATTGTTTACGAAGCTGAAGATTCTTTAAAAAAAAATTATCATTTTTCTTTTGAAAGAAAAAATCGATGATTCTTGAAAAAATAATTTTTTATATTTAACAACACAATAATAATATATAATAACAAATGTTTGACGCTGCTAAAATATATCTAATCTGTGGTTCCACCCAGTACTTAGGTTTTGTCACAATTTTTACTATCTTGAACTTCATTTTGTTTTATTTTTTCGAAGCACTCAAATCATGAAGTTCAGATAAGATACGCTTAGTTCTCGACGTTTTGTCTCGACGCGCTCTCCGTCATCTCAACAATTCGAGTCATTTGACCTGCCGATAATATTACCGAATGCAAGATCATGGCATTGGTGTTCTGTCGAATACCTGGTTCCGCAAATATCTAAGGGCCTGCGTCTTATACCCCTCATTGGTGCTGGTCGACCCTTCCCGAATATGCGGCCCGAGAGTGAGAGAAGAGAAGAGAACTCCCATGTATAACCCTCGCTCGCTCGCACCCGTAACGGACATCTCGTACGCCGTCTCTTACTCTCCTCTCTCTCTCTCCTCATGTTCTCTCGGCAAGCATCGGCTTGGCTCGCCGACACTGCCACCGCGACGCACAGCTGGTGCAGGAGGGAAACGGCTTCGTCGGCCCCCATGGCCACCGGCGCCTGGAGAACGGATGATGATGCGCAGCTGCGGCGCTCTGCGAGGACGAAAGTGTGGGGCAGGTCGAAGAGGAGTTTCTACGGAAAACGAAGAAGAGAGGCGATATCTTGCACGGTGGCCAGACAGGCAAGCATTGGCCGCACGCATATCGACGGGATCGAGAAATTCTTTTTCAAAGTGTTTCCTTGAACACCTCTCTTCGTGTGTAGGCGATTTTTGATCTCATGACATTTTAAGTGAATCTCAACGAGAGCACGCTCGAAATCATAATTTTATCTTGATTTGTAATAATTTTCTTGGTCATATATATGTTGATATCATATTAGTTTTTTCATATAAGCAAATTTATTATAAAAGTACAATCTTCTACGATCTCATCGCCTCTTTCTCTTGACATGTTCTTCAGAGAGGTATACTCATTTGTTGACATCACGTCTGGATAGCAACAACGAGGAAGGCGGAAAGAGACGAGAAACGATCTCGCTCTCGCTCTCTCTCTCTCTCTCTCTCTCTCTCTCTCTCTCTCTCTCTCGTCGAGGGGGAATAAAAGATCGACCGTGGGTCGAAGCGTCGACCAACGCGATACCATCCTATCTCGTACTTTGCGCGATGTTTGTTGAAAGCTTCAGGCGCCAAGACGGATAATTGCGTGTACGCGTGCGCGTGTGATTCAACAAGAATTAAAACAGATAAACTTGATAATTTGTTGTAATTTTTATATTAATATTATTTATGCAATTTTTACCGCGCGATCGAAACGACTCGATCCCGCGTCTATTTGTTTATACTGTGACTACGTGTTCATTAACGACAGCACCTGCAACAGCCGAGATACGTGCAGCTGCGATGGTGCACCATCGCATTTTCATTGTACTGCGCAAGCGAGTTTGTCAAGGACGAATGACTCGAATGAAAAATATTCTCACAAGAATACAAATTTTTTTTTCCTACAAATAATTTTTCCTTTACAGATTTATATTATATATGTGGTGTCATAAAAACTTCAATTGCGTTTTTTTCTTCAAAGAACGGGACAAAAGAAAAAGGCAAAATTATATTTTCACAACTTTCACAATTCTTTGAAGAACACAAAAATGAAACTATATTAGAATATATAGCTGAAAATATTGAACACAACCTGGTTAAAGATTAACTAGCTTAAACGAATATTAAATAGATAGAACTGTAGAACCCTCGTCAAATAACAATGTTAGTACAAGATACATTGTGACAGATAACCATTCATTATTTTGTGAGAAAAAAGAAAACAACTTTCAAAACTACATCTCTTTCTCAATCGACTTTATCTTTTCATTAATTTTCTCTCAAGTTCTAAAATATTTCAAAAATTGTTTTGTTACTTATTTCGTTTTTTTTTTGTTTTTTTTTTCGATAACTTTTTCATGTCGCTCGTTATGTCGACTATGGGAGAAGAAGTGACGTCTTCGGTGCCACGGGATGCGCTGAAGGTGTTTCACCCCTCTCTCTCATGAGGGACAGGCACACCAGTCACGCGTTTCTCTGGTCTCTTCTTCGCCTTCTTTCTCCTCACGTTCTTTCTCGCGTGGTCGGCGAAAAAGTGTACGGGGAGAGAAAGGGACCCACGCAGGCAGATAGAGAAAGAGAGAAAGAGACGCGGCTGAACGCGGAGAGGGGAGACACCCTTCATCCTTGAGGTGGGGTCCCAGCTACCCCGCTCTACTACCGCTTCACCAGGATCAATACACCGACCGAAGTCCCTCGCCTGCACGCCCGCTCTGCCGGCCAAACCTGCTGGTAAGTCTCTGCACACGTCGAGTCTCCGGGGAGACAACCTCCAGGCTCTTCTCTTTCCTTCCAGACTCTCACGCTTCCGTCAATTCTGGTCGATCCAAAATCGCGCCTTCGTTCGAATTCGAACGAGGATCGTTTTCGATGCTCGTCGAGATTTCGCTTTCGAGACGATATTAACCGAAACCTTCTTTCCCACCCACAGCATCGCGATGGCGTGACGTGGTCGACGTTTAACCTCGTTCGACCTGTTGCTCGCGCGATGGAAAAAAGAAGTTCACTTAGCGGTTTGGTTCTATTTGAGAGCAACGGCGAGGCGTTTAACGTTTCTCGTTAAATATATTGCATATGTATCAAACTGAGAGCATATGCCCTCGAGAGCTTAGTTTCGGCACTCGAGATTATTTACACAACGATACGTCTGGGGGGAAACACGTGGTGGTCCAAAACGCTGCCGGCCACCCAGTGGCTTGTGTTATTCTTGTCTATTTTATCGCACAATCAGCCATTATGGAAACTCCAAAAAAATATATATATATATGTATATACATATATATATATATATATATATATATATATATATATATATATATATATATATATATATATGTATATATGTATCTCTTCGAGAAAAATATGTATATGTATCTCTTCGATAATATACATAATTGATAAGAGATTAATTAACCCCACGCGATGTCCGTCCTATGTATGTATCAATGCGTTTTCAACACGCGTGGAAAAAAAATTAAAGTGTGATTTTAATTACAATTTAATATCTACATATCGTATTTGATATCGAGATATTAATTTAATCGAACTAAATTAAGTAACTAAATTAAGTAACTTGGTAACGGCAGAGATTTGATGTACTTTCCAATAATAATTTCAATAATTTTGAAGAAGACTCGATACTTTTATCATAAACTTTTTAGTTCACGCTGTTCAAAAATTTATTAAGCACTTTCGACTGGATATTTGATTAGATATACTTATTTATTTTTTACTCACTCAGAAACCTCTAACTGTGAGAAGAATCTAGTTTGACAAGTAACGGTCGAGGTACCAAACGTATAAGAACATATTTCACATTGCGGGCCACAGTTCCAATAAAAAAAATTTCTTTCTTTTGTGTTTAAATGCACTTTCGTTGTATTTGCAAAAATAATATTCTCACGTTCGACATTCAATTCAAAGATTCCTTTCAAAGAAGAAATATAAATTTCCCAAATTTCTCAAACTACAAGCTTTTTTGTGATCCACACACGCGAGGAAACTCTTATTCATACATATTATCGTCATATTATCGTCTTTCATATCACGAGAATTGTATTTGTTCAATATCATACCCGAGATAAAGCGACATCGATATTGAGCATGACGAATCAAGTAAATCGAGTCAAGTGATCGCGACAAAATCAAATTTCGACGTATCACATAGCTGAAACGTCGACAAGTTTGTCTCTTCGATCGTGAACTTTTTCAGTAGAGTTGTACGAAATATAATCACGCGCTAGAAGAATCCCTTCTGTCCGCGTTTATAGCGGCTTCGCAGCCTGGTGCGCAGCAACGGCGCGAGAGAGGTCAGAGTCCGGAGTGAGCGACAAAATTGCGAGGGGAATCGTTCGGCGGGAACGAGCGACAGAGACGGGAGAAGAGAGCTGGAGGGCTCGCCCAGGGTGGCAGCAACCAATGCTTGCTTGTGACGGCGAGTGATGATACTGGCAATGGTGTGGTAACGGACGCGGTTGGTAACGGACAGTTTATGATATTTTGAATCACATTTGCACTCGGTGCGATTATCTAAAGTTATCGAAAAAAAAAAAAAAAAAAAAATCCAAAGATCCAGATACAACTGCGCACTGTCTGCGCGCGCTTATTATTTCGAACTCTTATTGATATTTTGATCTTCTTCAAACACGAAATAATCGGGCTTCTTTGAAAATAATATTGTACAAATAATTACGATAAGTAGTACAAGTTGGAATGTTCGATATAATTAGTCTCACCGAGGAAAGGAAATTCGATCTCAAACAAATTGAGATAAAGAACTTATTTTAAGTAATCTTAAAAGTACATGTATAAATATTTAAGAAAAAAAAAAACTATCTATTCTATGGAATTTCTTATCTCGCTGACTACTAAGCTATGTCTTCCGGATTTTTTTTAAACACAACAGAACAGATAGGAAAACGATTCGTTTATTGTTGTAATAGGTCCTACTTGTATTTGATTTTCTTTAGCTATTTGAAGTGTGAGAAAGCACAAATATAGATCTTTCTGCGATAAAAAAAAAAATATTTGACGACTCGTAAGATTCCTCGCAGAACAATTATAGATCTTTTTGTTTTTTTCAAAATTATTAGAATTACCCGGAGTTGAATGCAAATCCGATGAAGTTTTTTCGTACGACAGAAATCGAGCTTAAACACTCAGAGCAGATAGCTCTGAGCGTTGATGCGAGTTTCCGCCATGGTGGTACCGTCACGCACCCCCATCGATACGTGCTGTACAACTACACGACCATGAAGTACACACACACGCACGCATCTTGATGTCCATGGTTGAAAGAGCCGTGCGCGCAAACACACACGCACGCACGCACACGTACATACATACATACACAGTGGCCGCAGAAGTTCTCATAAACCAACATCTGGTTCCTCGCCCGAGGGACTCACGAGGACAAAGAAGACCTTCCCTTTTTCTTTTCGAAGGCCTTGGAGTTGGATTATATGTCCTACGCACTTTCTTTCGGACAAGCGACCGCAAGTTCCGCAAGTTCTGTCAAAAAATTGTCGTTCGGAAATACGCGCGGGAACAATGCTGTAGGAAAAGAGAAGCGTGTTCGTACGAATCGCGCGATTGAAAATACGTCGAAAATACGCAACCTACAAAAGTCATTTAATACAATTCTAAAGTTTGTTCTCTTCACGCTTCTTCATGTTTCATCTAAAGAGATTTATCTATAATGAAATATACACACACACACACACACATCCTATTTATAGATTCCAATTATATGCGCATATTTAAATTTAATTCTAATTAAATATTACAAATCTAATTTTTAAATTAATTTGTAGAGCAAAGCTGTTTTTTTTTTCTTCTCTCTTCGTAGAGAATAGATTTTTGTTTTTGAGAACGCGCAGTGGCGAACGCGAGAATTCGAACGGGAAAAGAATTCGAAGGCGTGGACAGAGTCGGAGAAATAATCGAGTCGAAGGACTGAATCAAGCTCTCTCCCAGTCGGTACCGTGGCACACAGGCGGTGACTGCACATAACGACCCTTGCGGTACCGTTTCTATGGTACCGTTCGCGGGGATTAACGCCCCTCCGCGTCATCGCAGACGCTCCACTTTCACCCGGTTGCTGCTGCCGCTGCTGTTACCGCCACCGCCGCCACTGTCGCCGACGCTAACGCCGCTCCAGGGTGAGATCAGCCTTGGCCTGAGAACCCGTGGAAACTGGATAGCCTTCCCATAAAACACGCGCGCGCATATATTGGTCGAGCGTGTATTATAATTATACCGGGATCTTGCACGTGTGTGTGTATGCGCGCGCGGGGAGAGCACTCGGAAAAACCTTGCTCGTCGATCCTATCGATCCGATCAATCTCACCTTCGACACGGAAGGGTAGCTTCTTTTAGAAACCGTCTCGAAGATACAAAGCATACATGTAGAATCACGAAGGTGGAGAAGGGAATTAAATATTTGAAAAAATTGAAAAAATAAATTCAATACAATAAAAAAAAGCAAGCTTTTTTTTGTATAGCTGTGCTATACAAACGAACATATATATATATTATTTTCGCGAATACATTATAAAACATCGTCTATTTTCTTGACGGAATAGAAAAACTTTTCAACTCTGTGTATTTTTCAAATAAGAATTAAACAAGATAAATTTAACCACGAAATGTTTACACTTAATCTCGATAAATATAGCTTTTATCGTCGGTTCAGGTATACTTTTTTTTTTCTCAATATATTGACGGCAATGCACGGTAAGATCGAGGTAATGTCTTGATACTGATATCATAAACGCGTAAATACGAGAGCAAGTTTACACTTAACGCCATGAGCAACATACCGTTTGCCTGCAAAAATCCGTCGTGAATAATATTCACCGTATTTGTTACGAAACATTAGAGGACAAGCTGTAGAAATTGTTTTTCGAAATTGCAATTTTTCTCACACTCGGTAACACAAATTCGGAAAACAACCAGCTTTCTCTCAAAGTTATGTTTGTTTTTTTTTTTTTATTTTTGTAACTTCTAAACCACTTGTCCACAAAAAGTTTTTTGTTTTTTTTAAGAAAACAATTTGTAATCGAAACAATTATTATCTAAATTTTTTTTCATAATTTACTTAAAATGTTTCGCAACGATAATGAAAAATTGCATTGAGAAATTGCATTTTTTATAATGTAACGTTACATGAACACGAGTCGAGGTGGAAGGGGGTAAAGTATTTACGAAGCAAAACACGGAAAAATAAGAGACTCTTTTGTAGGTAAACGTGGAGAGAAAAAGACAGAGGTTGTGACGAAGAAGAGAGGACGCGTTGCAGAAATAGTCATCTTGTTATCGACACTACCGGTTGCTTATCGTCCCACGGTCAATATTTCGTTCCCTCCGCTCTCTTTTTTTTCCTCTTCCATCGTCTCTCTTCGACTCTTCTCTGTCTCTCCACCCCGATATATACCCAACGTCGTTAGCGCGCATTTGCGCGCCCGTCAGCGTACTCGCCACTTATCCCGGTTTTATCGGCCGATAACACCAATCTCGACCCATCATACAGGAGACGGTCATCGAAGGAAAACGGGAGTGTATGTACATTTTCTATGTCAAAAAATATCTTCTAGCGAGCGAAACTTGACGCATCGTTACACATCGATAAGAATGCGCCATCTAATGGTGTCAAATTCGCAGAATTAAAAAAAAAAAAAAAACCCATAAATTACATTACTATTTGATGAGCTTACGCGAGCTTAAAACGTATTTACATTCTTCAATATTTCTGAAATTTCCATCTATATTCTGTGTAAATATCAAAAATTTCACCTAGTTTTTCGCATTCTGTTGCAATCAGTGTAAATTGCAATTATTCAATTATCGTTTAAACGGAAAGGTAAATAAAAATTGCAATAATTTTTATCGCTAGTTTTGTTGTTTTCTCGCATGCAGCTCTATTTTTCAATTTGCACAAACTTAATAAAATTTGACAAATGATAATACCGCGCAGATAACAAAATCCTATATTTTAAGAAGAACAAATATTAAACGGGCGACTTTAATGGTTGCGTTTCGACGTTTTTTGTGCGACTTGCGCAAATTTATATTCGTACGCAGCTGTTCGATCATGTTTTCAATTTACGCAACGTGATTAACAATTAATTATAAATACGGTACTCACCATTTAATGCTCTTCTTTATTATGTTGCTGACGACCTTTTGCGACTTCCTGGATGATATAACAGGAACGTCGGTGAACTTCCTTGATTTTGGTTTTTCCTCTCCGGAATTCTTCTCGTAAATTTGTCGCTTGCGTTTTGTCTTGACGTCGTCGTTGTCGTCTTCAGCGATCACTTTCACCGAATTCTCGATCCATTCCACCACATGATCCTCTTGATCGGCCGACAACGCCGAATCACCTCCTAGTTCTTCTTCGTTTATCAGCTCGCTAACGGCGGTTGGAGGCCCAACGATTCCGACTTCCGAACTTTCTTTTGCCTTCTTGGAAGATTCCGCAGAAGTTTCCTTGCCTTCTGCGTTCTCTTCAGTAGCGGATTGGTTCCTATCATCCTCTGCATCGTCTCTTCCAACAGATTCTTCGTTTGTTACAGTCTTCTGTTCTTTTCTGTCGTTTTCATCGTCAGTCGCAGACTCGCTAACAGGCCTTTGGATCATCTGCATGCGTAAATCCTCGTGTACGACCTTCAAGATCTCGTCCAATCTTTCGTCAACCTCAGGAAATGCTGCCGTATTGTTGAGATATTCTCCGTCTTCGTCGCTGATAGATTTTGGTTTTGCAGAACTGAATTCTTCGGAACTGTTCTTCTTGGTCTCTGGTTTGATCATCTTGGAAGCTTCTTCTTTTTCTTCTTCTTCTTCTTCAAAATCAGTTTTCTTCTGAGGATCTCCGTTGCAATCTGATGTACAAGTTTCTTGGAGTTTTTGTTTGGAGTCATGTACATCTGCAGATTGTACATCTTTTTCTCTTTCAGAAGTGGTGTTTTCAGCTTCTTTAGAAATTTTATCGGTGTCGAGTAGTGGTTCCTGCTTCCCCTTCTCATTACAGACAACTGTTTTATTGGCTGCAGATGTTGTCTCGGACAATTCATCCTTATCTGCAGAAGGCGTAGAGCCTTCTGTGATATTTTTTGCCATATTATCAAATATGCTCAAAGAAAATCAGTTTTCAAACATCTTAACTTCAAAACTCAAATAACAACTTCCTAATATGTATACAAAACTTTATGTTGTTACCATATGAGTATCGAACATACTGTGCGGAGTGGAAAGTGTCTGATATTTTCCATAAGCTTTTCTTCTAGTTTCACTCTTTGGCTTGTTTCCTGCAATAAAGCGAAAACACTTTTAAAAATTAGATCGGCACACAAGTTATGATACAAAAATATTTCTTAAAAATATAAATCCCATTGTTGATTACACGTTGAGATTGTTTTGACACTGTTGCAAAAACAAATATCACTTTTGTGTCGAAAATAAATATACACAGAAGTATTTAGAACAACGGAGGATCGGAAAATGATTGTTTTTTTTATCGATAAAGTCGTTCTCTGCGCCATCGAGCGAATGCTGCGAAGTTGGGAAGTGTCTCGCGTCGTGCATTGCACAATTCAATTTACCGCACAATTTCATACAAAATGCTGACATTATTCATCAGTTTCGCACTATGTTGACCGCATTAACAATGCAAAAGACATTCGCCGCCGCGCGACACAAAGAAAAACGTTGCGCAACATCGTTTCGTGACCCGACAGTTCAAAACCGACGCATAAGGGGACACGTTCAAACAAACGACACGTTCAATGAACATTGATCGTCATACGGACTCTATTTGCACGTTCCATTAAAATATGAGAAGAATCCCTCTTCTCCGCCGCAAAAAATGATGTCCCAGTAAAGCTGTCACCATTCTCGCGGGGGGGAAGAAGGGAGAGAGAAAAAAACAACTGCTTCTTTTACCCACTAGCGCGATATTCATTTAGGGAGTAACGCAACGACCTGTCATCCCTGTGTCGCAAGTGAATTCATGTTTTTTTCTCAATCGTTCGCTCTCACAGAGAGAGACAGAGAGAGAAAGAGAGAGAGAAAAATTTCAGAATATATCTCGGACAATTTGTCACTCCCGTAAACGAGAAATTCGTCTTACACGTACGTCTCGAAAATTTTTTTTTTTCAATCGCGAGAAGATTGCCGCATCGCAGCAGCGTCGCGCGGTCTCTCGCTCAATAAGTCTGCTGTTCCTTTTGAGATTATTTTTTTTTTTTCCAATTGCACTTACGATATCGACGCAATTCCAGGAGCGAGATTCGACCTCGAACTCCAATCAACGTCGCGACACAATTCATACAACATTTACGATCACACACGATCGCTCTGCGGAGGTGCTTGTTTTTTTTTTTTTTTTGCTTCGCAGAGATGAGCAAAACGAGAGACACAGCGCGAACGCGCTTAACCTCACTTTGTCGCGCGGACTCCCCTTACGAGATGATGTCTCTCGGTGTCGCGACGACAATCGCGATGGGACGCGACAACGAAAACGCCGACGTGCGACATACGGAAAGATTCGAAATGAGACCTCCCCACGTACCTAATGTAGCTTCGGGATTCTCTTCTGTTGCGGAGAATGCGCGGCGGCGGTGGCGGCGGCGGCGGCGGCGACAACGACGACGACGACGAGTTCCGGAGCAGAGCTTGTCCAGAGCTTGCGAAAAGTCGCTCGGCGCGACGAAGACAGCTCTCGAGTCGGCGTCGAAAAAGACTATGTGTGCGCGCGCGAGCGATTGTCAGCGTGAGAGGAGAGAGACACGCGAACGCGATCTTCTCGCGAAAAAAATTCCACGACGCCGGAGAAATACGAGAGAGTACGCACGAATACGTGCACACGCAAATCACACATACATACATACATACACACACATTACATATATATGCGCGCAAAGAAAACGCAATCCGACTTGAGGCTAGTGACCTCTATGCGCCGTTCTAATCAACCAGTGCTACCAACCCGACTAGGGAAACGGGAGTTGGTCGGGATGCGCGCGCCGCGCGGCGATTCTGTTGCGTCGAATTCGCGTTAATGGTCAACAATTCGGTCGATTTTCGCGAAGGTTGCACGAAACAATCGAGCGCGCGAACAACAATATAGAAACATTTGACGCGGTCACATTTGCGTGACCTTCAGATATTTGATTGTAGTTCGTATCCCCTTCGAAATCAATAATATATCAAACTCTGCTCGAAACACGATACGAGTTAACTCGGAATAGATACGCGGAATAGATACGCTTGTGTATACGAGATTTTACAGCGAATCGTTAGCGGCATTCGCGAATACGCGAGCAAGAAGATTCAAAAACATTAGAAGATACGAGAACATTCTAAGCAGAGAAATATCTAAATCCACAGAAAAGAGAAAACTTACTTACATATATGCGCGTAGAAGAAGATCAGTGACGTGACCTTTAGCGACTCTTATCGATCGAATTCTCGATACTTCGATAAATCGAAACGTGCAAAATGGTCGCCAGCTGGCGCCGCGCGGCGCGGTCACACCGGGGTTTTTTTTATTCCTCGCACTTGTTGCGAGAATATTTCCGCGAGTTTTTTTATTCGCGAATATTTCTCGCCGCGCGGGTAAAAACAACATATCGCGCGAGTTTATATAAAACTAGTTAGTCGCGAACGTATTGTTTTCGAACGTTGTTGTTTTGCTCATGCGGTTCTCGTCTGAAGTGTTTTCGTTCGCGTGATATCGCACGCGCACGTGTCGTGTTTTCCGTGCGCGAACGTGGTATTGCAACGAGGTAGGCGCGAATTGAATCGAACAGAACGAGAGAAAGAGAAAGAAATCGAATTCAGCTTGGTCAACGCTTGGTCGGAACGAAGTTCGAGGAAACAACTAGGATGTACAGGGCGATGCAAAGCGGGATTTTGAATTGAAGGAGCGTCCATCTTGAAACGTCGAGTTATAAACACACAATTATCTCTACGACGATCTTCGAAAATGCAGGTAACGACGCTAGCGAGCGCATAAAAGAGCGTGTTGGTTGATAATTATTTTTGTCGTCCAAGTAAGTTTTACGAGTTTTGTCTTCTTTTTTCCGCTGTCGACACTCGCGCGCGATTTTATGGTTTCTTTTTTACGACATCTGTCGTTAATCACTCGCGCTGTTTTTACGAAGTGGTATGTGCGATCGTAAAAAACAATTACATGAAATAAACAAGTAATGTCGAGGTGAGAGAGTGGGGAGACACTCTCGAGAGAACTTACGTCTAAGACGATAAGAGACACGGATCTACGATGTTGTTGTATTATATTTACAGATTATTCGTAAATTTATAGTCAATAGTAATTATATATATAATATGTATATATATATATATATATATGTATGTATATATCAACAAAATAATATTTTATGGTCACATATTCTTACGTCTTGCTAATAAAATCTAGAGACTAAACAGTCACAGAATTTCGATTTCAGCTAAAAAGTTTTGGTGACACGCCTAGCTTGCGGGATCGTCCCCATCTCGCGCGATCCGCGCGCTCGCTTTCTATCTAACAATAAATAAACAAATACAAGTGTTCTATACATTCCACACGCGTGCTCATTCCGCGCGCTAGGAGCGATATCATTTTTTTTCTTTTTTTTTTTTTTTTATATATATATATGTATATTATTCCACGCCACGATCGCAGATAAAAACGAGTACACGAGTATGTACGGTTGACTGACGGCTGTTCTTTCACAAGAATTCTGAAACGAGAGAACTCTCTGCGAGTCGCAATATAAACAAATATAAAACTCGCGACGATTATCGGGAACGATCGGTTCAGCAACACAAGAAGTCTTTTGCATACAAAACAAAAACCATTTTTTTTTTTCGAACAATGCGAACGAAATAAATGATGAAAATGACGGCGATATCTAACGCGCAATATCTCTTAACACGCATTCCCCGTCTCTGTGTACGTTATATGCAATGTATTACGTATTACTCTTACGGTGGGTCACTATAATCTGATCTCTTATAATAAGTCAGCCTTGACACTTCGGACTTCTGCAATTAAAAACTTCTTTGCGAATTGGAACGAGGTGAAGGCGTATACGTATATATTTAAACTGTCGCCGTTTATACACCGCGAGCGTTATATTTAAAATAATTTGGTTTTTTTTTTTTCAATGCCACACAGTGTCCCATTCGGACTTGAAATAGTCTTCAACACAGTGTTATAACGCGTATCGCCTTACTGATGGCGAAACGGGGTCGTTGTCTTTGTTTTTTACCGCGGCTTGTCGTCGCCGTCGTGTCGTCATCGTGTGATTGTCGTAGGTGTGTACACGTTAAAAGAGCCACGATGGCTCCTAACGAGGTCGCCGCGAATAACGCAGCTAAATAACCGCATGCGACCGTTTCCGTCCCGGAATTGGAACGGGCGAAACGGCGTCTGGACGATCGCCTCCGCATTTTATCTGCTATCGTGGCGCAACCGGTATGTGGCATAATCGAATATCAAAATGCGTCTTGCACATTGCCGCCTTGTTTACGCTCGAGGGATCGGTTACGCTTCGGTTTCGTCGAACAGATAAGAACAATTAGTCCCGGCGACGCCTCAACGGCGACAAACCGGTGTAAATAATCTGTTTCTTCTCTACATCGTGACGATGCAAATAAAAGAAAAAAAAAAAAAATACGGAAGGTTCGACATTAATCACATCGACATTATTTACACTCGGCAAAAATCGATGCTCGGTTATTGATGGACTTGGTCGATTATCAGACAATTCGCTTTTTTTTTTCGCAATAGGTACATATATCGTAGCCCTGACCACACAATATCTGTACAATAGCGGGAAAGACAATTACTCATGTTTGATTAATCATGATTGATGATGTCGTGAACGACATCAACGTGACTGCCAATAACACGACTTCGGTTATCGACGCTTTTAATTAATCAAACAGAGTTCATACTGTTTCTCTCATTCATAACTAGTACGGTATACGCACATAGGCGCGGAGAAAAAGAATCTTCTCGTCGCTCTCTCATCGCCGAGTGTCTTCCGCGCCAAATTGTCCAGATCATACGAAACAGAGCGAGCAAACAACAAGTACTTCACATTATTTTGTCACTTCTCTAGAAAGTGAAAAAAAAAAAAAACAAATAAAAAATCTTAACGTAATCTTTTTTTCTTTGATATCGCATTTAAGTTTCTTCGCTCGAGATACGCAAGTTACGCTGGGAGGGGACACGCGTGATTCGGAACTATGGATTGTTTTGCTTCGCTGATTCGCGTCGGAGCGACTAAAAGACCAAAGATCTCTCCGCGAGCACAACATGAGAAAAAACATCACTCGAGTTCGAAGCCAGGAATTGTTTTCGCCGTGGTTTTCAAGCATCGGATGTCGACCGATAATCGGTATCGCGCGGCCGCAGTATCCCGTTTACATATTCGTACCGCGTGTTTGACGTGGACACGAGCACATGTCTGTTTCGTGTATGTATAAAATACCTTTTTCCCTACCTAAATAGACTATCTACACGCTCTATCATGGCCTTCCTCGCCATTCCTTTTCTCCCCGCAACATTCGCGTTTTTTTTTTTTTTTTTTTTTCAAATAGCACCCATTCACGTCACGCACGTTTTCGTCTTTTTTTTTTCTCTTTTTATCGCGTGTCTCAGTCCTTTGCCTCCATGAATATTCCGATACGCGATATATGGAACGAGATATTTTTATATACACGTAAACGAAGAGTGTAATATTTTTATGGGAATTATTTTGACATTTCTCAAACGAAGGAAACGCAATAACGCACGATCAATGTGCTGTCGTCAAGTTTACGACAACAAAAATTGTTCATTCTACAAACATGACATGTGCGAACAAAAAATTTGTGTATACTTGTTCCGATATAATACAAAAGATAAAGTGTCCGATATGTTATTGTGTCTTAGAGATTTTTTGTGTTGTTCGATGACAAATGAGTTACCAATAGTACATCATGCAATATGTTTTCAATTATCTGTGACACTTGAAATTGAAAACGAACCGGAAACACGAACCGATTTTATTTAATTACTTGACGCGCGCGTATAACTTGGTGAACGCGCGATACTATGTATATCTAATATAAAAAACAAAAAGGAAAAAACAAATCGAGTTCGCGACGCGAGTTCACGCGATTACGTTCTAAACTTTGTTTTTCACATCATAAATTTTATCACTTTATCGTACGATTTATCACTTTTGTCGTACGATCGTAGAGAGTACTGTGTAACAGCGTGCGCAACTTTATTTCTAATTTTATCATTGTCCCAAAAACACGATTCGAGATGTTTTTCTCCAAACTTATTATCACACGAGATTTATGAAGAAAGTGATAATAAAAAATTGATAGCAAGCGAAAAAAGATTGCCGACACGCAGCAGTTAGCTGACAAATAACGATTTCGTTCTAAAGATCGTAGATAAAATTTCATATGTTCCGTGCGTACGTACGTTCTCAACAGGAGGCTTCATTCTCAAAGAAGATTTGCGAGAAAACCATAAATCGGCGTAATTATATCGAATATCGGAGCGCGAGGAGCCGAGAGACGCATGGATGTCGTTAATTATGCAGATGGAGAATGATCACACGCCGTCCGTGAATTACAATTGAGTCATTAGAGTCGTACTACTTAAATGTTATTCGATCGTGACGTATAATTTTCGTAAATTACTTACGATCGTAGTGACGAGATTTCGTCGTTGCGAGTAAACACAAGTAGTGTCACACGTGTTAATTACGTAATATAATTATGAAACACATTAAATTGATATAACAAGTTTGTGTATAAAGTAACAAGAGAGAACATACGGTAACGACCAACAACACAAGAACAAAAATGATCATTTTTACATCATACAAAAGAGAAAAGTCGAATAAAACAGTGCCGAATATTTTACTTCAATCTAAATAAAATGCATCACGGAAAAAAATTTTTGCTGAATAGTACAGAGATTAGTTGGTCAGCAAAACAAAATTTGCTGGACCTAATTAAATTTGTTGCTTTGCCAAAAACATTTTGTTAGCAAAACACAAAATTCGATAGACTTAGCAAATTATTCTCGCTAGCCATATAATAGCGAAATTTTTTTTTCCGTGATTATATCTCGATAGTATTTATTATCGCCAGAGAAAGAGAAAGAGCATCTGAAGATCTATAAAAATACACGTGTGACGCGCGAGAAAAATGTAAATTTTCAGTGCTTCTTCTGGCCGACAACAGCGCGTATCGTAATACACTCGCAAATTACAGAGGTAAATATAATCCTATTACGTACACACAGCGCAAAACAGCGGAATATTTCGAACTTTATACTTTAAACGTAAGAATGTAATTCTATTATGTCTAAAATCCTGTTACGAATTTAACTTGCGTATTAGTTCGTGGTATTAAAATTCTAATCAGCTTCCGCCGAATCAAGTTATCAGCATAAGCGATAAAAAACGCATTCGACGATGTAACCTCGTTTTTTTTAACGCAAATATTTTCGTCTGGTAATTATTCGAATGGAAATAAATTATCAATAATTAACAAAATCGCCTATACGTTCCTTACTGTTGAAGAAAAAATTTCTTTTATCGAAACAGATAACGTTACAAAACAGAGAGATCGAGTCTCATCGCAGTGTTTGTTTTATACACTTGTGTCAAGGATTTTTACGGGGTTGACGATAAGAGGAAACCACGAAGTGGTTATACTGTTAAAAAAAAAAAAAGCCGTGCAGTTTTACGTAACATCGACGAGTTGTCACGCGAGGAAACACGTTTTTTTATCATCGGCTGTATAAATTTAAATGTTAATAAATGATGCGCTATATCAAAGTTATAATTTGCGTTATTATAAAGTTGCGTAGTTCTTCACACATATGTTTTCTACGTTTGACCTGTACAGTTCATTTCTTTTGATACTAGTGACTGATCTTGTGACTTATCTTGACTCTGGATTATGAAGTTCTATATACGCAGATATGAGAATATATCCCCGATATACAGAAAAATATATATATATATATATTTTTTTTTTATTTTGACTTCGCTATAAGAAGTTTCGCAAAGTTTCTCAGTCATAGCACATCGTTTAATAATCTACGCTACTTAGTCTTATCGCTTACAACTTCCGCGCATGATTTTATCACATGATTTACTGCCTCTTCTTAGTAGTAGTAGTTTTATAAATGTTTCTCGAGTGTGATATAACGAGATTTGCGTACGTACACTCGATCTTTTTAACACGCCGTCCAGTCCCTCCCGCTTTACTTCGTTTTCTTTTACTTTGCTGACGATATAAAATATATAGAGCCCCGGTTACATACAAAAACATAAATAATATTCAGCTAAGTCTTAGGGTTGACGCGAGCCAAATGTGCCGAATGTGCGAATATATTTTTTCAAACGTGTAAATTAATACACATGAAAATTCAAAATTTAGCTGAACATTATCACGAGCTTTATAAAATTTGTTATAAATAATATATTTATATATTATATTCTACTATAAATTTATATAACATACATATACATGTTTAGAAAAAAAATATCTATATAAAGGTACGCATTATTACCCTATTAATATTAATTTTTTTTACAAATAATCAATTTATAATAATATAATTCTATTTTTGATAAAATGAGAAATCATTATCTTTATATTTTTGTTGTCAACTTGCAAAGTTTTAAAGAAAACAATTTAACGTTTACATTGCGCACAAATACACGGACGACTAATGACGGATCGAAAGAAAGAATGGCATCGAATCGGCCGCCTCGACTGAATATCACGAAAGGTTTGTTTGCGAAGTTCTGCGGTGCGATCATTCCGCGAAGATCTTCGCCGGCATGCTTTTCTTCATTCGCATTTCTCGACGAACAGCCGAAACCGCGTAAGAAGTGGCGTCGCGGCGTTCCTTGTCCCATCGCGTTCCTTTCTCCCGTAAAACGCTTCTTTCAGGCTGGACTTGCGGTCAAGGTCGAGATCACGATGATGATCAGGAGGCGAGAGTCGTCCTGTGCCAGGAAACGTGCTGCTGTTGCGCCTGCTGGTACTGTTGCTGCTGCTGCTGTTGGTGATGTTGTTGTCTCTTCTGGCTACAAACAGAACAACAAAAGTCGCGTTTCAATACTTCGATTGATGTTACATATGTGCTTTCACAAGGTAACACGCGAACGTTTTTTTCTCTCAGAAAAAAAAACAACCAGAAGAAGAGTCGCGATGATTGATTCGATCTATCTTTTGCGCGTAGGATAACATTGACGCGCGAGCGCCGCGATAATAGTATATATCGTGTTGTTGTCCAACAACCGAGCATCTTGATATTGTTCGCAAGAGCGACATTACATCGGTACCGAATTGTAATTACGGAATGCAAAGTTGCGTGTCGATTTAACGATGACAGTCCGATTTATATAACGACGTATTTCTGTATATTTTTGTTCCGCATCGCGCGCCGCGTCAATGTATATTACGGTATCCTTCTTTCTATATAAAAAATCCATGTGTACCGCAAAGTGCGCGTTTTGATATCGAATGTATCGCATCTATTGTTGTCTCTTTTTCGCGTTGGCGATTAGTTGGTTGATCGAGTCGAGTCGAGTCGAATCGAATCGGTAAGATCGAGAGAGTAAATAATGACAGAAAAGCGATTTTGACAGTTCGTCGTATACGTGGAGAAAATTAAAAACATGACTAAAGTAAAGTCACTTGACAGAAAAGAGTAGAAAAACAACATGTGACTATTTAAAGTAACGTGATTGTAATTTATATTATATATAACATTAAATAATATATATTATACATATAATTTATTATATATAATATACAATATAAAGTATAATATTATACTTTATATTGTATATTATATATATTATGTACATACTACCGTAAGGTCACTGACCTCGGCCGCGCGACCGTGGTGAGGGGGAGGGTCACTGACCCGGCCGCGCGACCGTGGTGGGGGGAGGTCACTGACCCGGCCGGGCGACCTTGGCAGGGCACTGACCTCGGCCGCGCGGCCTTGGCGGGATCATTGACCTCGGTCACGTGATTACGGTATATATATAGATGTGTGTGTGTGTGTATTATATATAGATAGATATAGAATATTATATATAATATATATAATATTCTCTGTTTTACTCTTGTCCTTGACATGTGACTTTAGTCACGTGTTGTTTTTCTATTCTCTCTGTTTTCTTTTATTTTTTGAGTTTGATTTTCATGCGTTATTTCTGACATGTCTCATATGTACATCATGTGTATTATATTGTTTGTAGGACGTATATATTAGCTGTCATTGTGGTGACAGGTTAAATTCACTCACACTACACGTTAAAATAAAAGCAACAATAGCGTGCGCGTAGCGCTCGCCTGTGTTGTGCTAGTATTACCGATAAATGACAATTATAAACCGGAACAAAATAACATCGTCATAAATAACATTTGTCATTACGTCAGAGTGGTATTTCGCGCGATGCTCAGAAGATTGAAAATATAATTTAGAAAACACACAATTTCACACACAACAAATTCGCATACTTTCGAAAAACACTGCTTTTTTTACTCGGTAGAATTTTATTGTTGTCGAAAGCGTGAACACACACGTTGTGCAACGAACGACTGGAACTCGTCCGCTATGACGAATCGCACAAGGCGGCTAATTATGTAATATTTTGAATAATTATTTTGCAAGATTAATTATTACAAGATATACCGCTCTCCGAGAAAAAGAAAGAGAGATGTGTGTGTGTGTCTTAAACGGATTGTAAAACTCATTAAAATATTTTTATCTTAACAGCTGCTGCGTAACGCGCGGACAACGTTGACGCAATCGCACCGTGTTGTAGTGTACCGGCGAGCCGCACCGTTGTCGGAGCGGCTCATCACGGTGCTACGTGCCGCACGCGTCTCGGCTGATCAATTAGGACACACCGCTTAATTAAGAGCACTTTTCCTACATCATAATGCAACGATGGGCAAAGGTAATCGGGACGATTACTCGCACGCGACTCGACGCTGAAAGTCGCGCGCCCGTTACGGCCTCCCCCGGCCGCACCGCCGACATATGGCGGATTCTCACGGCTTAAAACAAAATGCACGAAAGAAATATATATATATACATATATATAGTAGCGCGAAAAAGTAAAGTCATTCTTTCCGTTTGCTCCGTAAACGGAGAAAATATTGCGCCGACACAACATATTCGAAAGAAAAACGCGTTTCTCTCCCTTCTCCGTTGTTAAAAGAGCGCTTCTCTCATGACGGGAAATAATTGCGGTACGGTTTTAATACCTTTTTGTTCCGGTACACACAAATACACAATTTTCATCGTAATCATAATAATGTCCGCAAGATGATAGCTCACGTTCATTGCCATTCGGAGGTACCGTTAAGTGTGTTCTTTATATAATGTCACGCCGGGAAACCGACTGCGAGCCGGTGTACAGAGGGGAAGGGAAAAGAGATCGGGGTTGGTTGTCACACTGTGTGCACATTTACCGAGGCTGCAGTGAGGATACCGAATGTCTGGCCCGCGTTGATTCTGAGGAAGGAAAGAAGAGAGAAAAAGGAAATCTTAAAGTAAGATTATTGATAAATTATTCCGCGGTCGCGACCCAAGGGAGCTAAGATGTACTTAACTAACACAATATCAGCGTTCTAAGCTCCATGGAAAAGAATGGTCCTCTCTATCAATTTCTTAAGTGAGAACTGAGCTTTCTTGACAATTACACATACTGTGTTAACTTTTAATCCCAGTTTCGCGACGCATCTTCTTTTTCTCTCATATTTTTCTCTTCATATTTTTCGGGGTGAAATTGAGGGTTCCGCAAGAAAAGAGCGCGTGGGGACGAACGGACAAGAAAGGACAACATCCGGGATTTGCCGGCTTATCGTAATTAATGGTCACAACGGGAGACGGTTCATAATCCCCGGTAAAACGTTACGTTAAAAGGGTGTAATCGGATGACGGATCGAAAGTTGAGAACGAAGAGTATCATCAACCGCGCGAGCAAAAAGTTCTTTGTTGCATCTCACTCTCGCGCCCCAATGACTTCTTCTTGTATAATGAAATAGATACACACACACACACAAGGTGTCTACTCACACATTCAATTTGACGACGATAATCCATCCGCGCTTGCCTCGCCACGATTTGAAATATGGATGGCCGAGTTTCAAAGGCGCCGTAGACACACGTCTCTCGTGACTCTCTCCCTCTCTCTCTCTCTCTCTCGCTCTTTGAAACGGATACGCGACGGTCAGTATGAAATATGAATTTCCGATCGAAGGCTCTCCAGAACTTCATATATTGCGGGAGAGAGACTCTCTTTCTGTAAAACGAGATCTAAATGCGCGTATATGAATAGGGGTGAATGAGGGATATCAATATCGACGCGACTAGTTGAATTATCATTGCGCGCTCGAGAGCGCGAGAACGATAAACGTCGTCGTCGTAGCGAGTCGTCGTCTTCGACCCTCATCGCGCGAGCTTTATGCGCGAATAAAATTAATTCGCGGCCGCGCATACCGAACATGTGTATCACTCGCGCGCGATGAAAACACGTGACTCGCGTTTGCCTCAATTTTTTCCGTGATAAAGATGTCACGGTTTTGTTGACTGTAGTTTGCGTTTTCTTGTTTTTGCGTTCGTTTAAATTATAGGCAGTTGTTGCGTATATACATCGTATTGATCGTTTGTGGTGTTGTCGCTCGCGCTCTCTGTGCGCCTATACGTTTTTTCTTGCAAATAATATATTTAAATCTCATGCCGCACGACGAATATTGAACTTAACGGTTAGTCGAATATGCATAGCGAATATATACAAGCGAATATATACAAGCGAATATATATATTCGCGATGTCGCGTTTCCGATTAATAAAGAAACAAAATTAAATAAATAAAATGGTGTTCAAAATAAATAAAAATACCCTTGAATGTATTGAATATTGAGCCCTTTGCACGTTTGGAATAGTTTCACATCATCTGCCTAGCGATATTTATTAATTAAGAAGCGTCAATTTACGTTATTGAAATTATATACAAATCAGGCGAACTACAGTGGAATCCTCGTTTATTCGAACTACTTGAGGCTCAATTATGTACGAACTTCTTGGTGACCCTCTACGAACTTTTGGTGGACCTCTATTTCTTAACCGAACAACTCGGTTATGTAAACTATCTTGTTCCCCGATCAGTTCGGACGAGCAAAGTTCCACTGTAAATAGTGTTCCGTCGAGCGAGCGGTTCAAACGGAAAAATACGAATCTCAATATAACAAATGTTATTCAAGTCAAACGCGGAAAGAAATAAATATTCAGACATCACGTGAGCCGAGGTTTTACCGGTTGAATTATCATCCGCGATAAGATTAATTAATAGCACAGACAGAGAAATGAAGATTTAAAAATTTCATGTATATAAAATTTCATAAACTTTAATAAATTATAAGCATCTCATTGAACTCCGCCGTTCATATATTATCGAACGCTCGAATTTTCGCGTCTGACATATCTCGTGAATGTCTGCGGGAAATTAAAAGCAGCGTGAAATCTTTTCAATTTCCTGAATGACACCTCTCTTCCTTTGTGTGCTAGCGCGGGTAAAAACAGTTTCGTAAGAAATAAAGCTCGTGAAATAACAAGCGAGATTGCTTAATAACTTCCCCTGATTTGCGTAGGCTCACGAAAGTTCGCACACGTGCGAACGCTCGCGTTCGTCGGCTCGAAAGAAGTTCCCCGAACTTTATTTGGGAAAGTTTGTGCGTGTAAAAGAGAGAGAGAGAGAAATATGTGGAAGAGGGATGTTTGTGTTGCCACATGAATGTCGTGCTGAAAATTTAATGAAAACTCGGAGATGTTGCTGATGGCCAAAACTTTTGCGACGTTTATATCCCATTACATTGGGCTCGATCGCGGAACGCGATGAAAATCTTGTTTCCTGGTTGATGACAATTTTGTTTTTTTTTGACTTATTATTTAACACAACGAAAAAAGAAAAAAATTCGAAGGACGTTTATCGATTACAAAGCAATTCATTTCCTGTTAAACGTTAGAACTTTGTTCTGTCTCATTGTATAATACTTGGTCTCATTTTACATATACATTACACTAGCTAGAAACGAGTTGTTTTACTTATATAAATGATAATGAAAGATTACAAAGTCAAACTGTATTATCATAATCATGCAATACCTTCAAGCTATGCACATTAATTATTTATAACAGTATACGTGTCTGTTTGCGTACGTGTATGTGTGTGCAGCAACCATTTTTTAATATGTAAATTTTATATAAAGCAAAGCTTTTTGTAACGAGAAAAAAACGATTACTCGCACGCAAAGGAAGATATATTGTTCACTTGTAACAATATAGTCATCACAATTTTTGTTTTTATATATTTCAAGCACGTCTTTTTACAATTTCTTTTTTTTTATTTCTTTTATGTTTTAACAATACATCGCTTATGTTGCGTTACAGAGGTTTAAATAAATGCAAACTCTTCGATTTTTGCAGCGTAAGTTCGAAGTGCAGAAAAAAAACCACGAGTCGATTTATTGTTTAAACGTCAAACTCTCTCTCTCTCTCTCTCTTGTTGTGTTTCTAAATTATTTTCGATTAATATATTAAGGTTAGGTGCTTATTGAGGCCACCCGTTGATAAACTGAGTACTTTTTCTCGTGTCACTGATCGTCTTCCTAGCTAAACTACCGTTCAACTGTGCACGATAAAATGTGGGTCGCTTCAAAAAAGGATCGTGTATTAGTGTTGTCTAAACTCTTTAGCATATTCGCTCGCAGTTTATAACATCGAGTCGAACCTTTGTGATAAAACATCAACGAGAGCGTTACCAAATGTAGAGAGAAATTATTTTTATACACCCGGTCAATGCGTATAATATTGATTTAGGGTTATAGAGTTTGACTCGGAAAATTCTCGTGAGTTCTTTAGTATGCGCGCGCGAACCGCAGTGTAAGTGTATTGAATTTAAAGCGAAACCTCTCGAACACAGAAAACAAAACTACAATTGCGATGCAATTACGTGCATGAAACAATTTGATCGTGATAAATTCGACCGTAATGAGAAAAAGATGGATTGTCCGAGAAAATGCAAGAGTAAATTTTTTTTCTTAATCTTAGACAAATTTTTGATAGTTTTATTTATTTAAAAAAAAAAACAATATTTTTGTTTATCGATAAAACGATATTGCGAGCAGCGAGCGAAATGGCTATGTGAAGTGACTTTTGCGAATACTTGATTGTAGTTCTCAAAACTTGGGAGTCAAGTTCGCGAGGCTACGCGATACACTTCGGGAACGAAGAAGCCTCGTATTACAAAGACGCGCGCCATTCTCTTTCATTTCGCGTACTCGAGTGTATGTCGAGTATGTATACCGGCATTGCTGGTTTTCATGATCCTAGTACCAGCAGCGACACTACCGGTACTCAGCTTGTAACGACTCTTTGCAACGACGAGCACGATCGATCGAGGTGCTCTCTCGGTCCGCACGTGCGCAGATTACATGCTTTTCCGTCTCTGTCTTTCTCCGTTCTTCCCTCTCTCTCTCTCTCTCTCTCTCTCTCTCTTTCTTTCTTTCTCTCTCTCTCTCTTTCTCTTTTTCTTTCTCTCTCTGCCCTTTATCGTACCGTGTTTCTCTGCCTTTTTCCCTGTCATTTGTATTTACCCTTTTCCCTGAGTGCTCTGTTTCTCTCTCTCTCTCTCTCTATTTCTCTCTCTTTCTTTTTCTCTGTCTATCTCTATTCCACTACAACCACGTCGAGGTGAAACCCATCCTTCTACAAAGCCGCCCACGCATCAACAACGCACAAATGCACACACATACGTAACATGCACACATTGATCTGACGGCAAGGACGGATGGAAGCATAACTATGGTGGTGCCGGAATGGCCGGGCGAATCTTGATGTGAGGGGTGAATGCGCGACGTAAGAAACGCCACGTGGCTACGTTCGACCGACACGTGCACGTCCGGCCACCCTTTATTTGCATTGTATTTTTCAGTTATTATCAATTACAAGCAATTCCTTAGACCAAACGCGAAACATTGATCGATTCCTTCGAACGAATCGAATTAATTATTCAAATGTGAAAGGACAGAGCACACACGTTTAAATCAATGTGTGTGTACACTTTGAAAAATCGGTTGTTTCTGAAAAACAATTTGTGCAAAAAAAAGACGTTCAGCGTAAAGGCTTTATCGCCGTCCGGGCTGCCGTCTCGCTTTTTTTTCTGCGTAAAATACCTTTTTCTTGCATTAAGCGCATGTTGTTTTTCATGAGGGACGAGTGCGCCGCGATCCCCCTTCGACTTTACATACAGGCGGTATACTTTTTTTACTCTCTAATAAAACACGATCGTCCGCCGCGCAATCATCAAGCTCGTCGTGTCTTAAAATGTCCCTCCACCGCTTTAAAATCTCTCCTTGGGTTCGCTGCATTTCTTTTACTATCATCGATCGTAGCGTCTCCGACATCGCGCGGCGACGGTTGACGCAATGACGACGCCAGCGTCGTCGTCGTCGTCGTCGTCGTCGCCGCCGTCGAAGTAAAAAAGAAAAAAGTGTGCGGCGAGCGCCACACACACATATATATTGTGTCCGTTTTTCTTTTTCGAGGTTAAAGAGAGAGTTCGTGAGAGTTTATACGCATGTGCACAACAGGCTACTCTTTACCCGTTGTCAGAAACATTTTACAGAGTTCTTTGTAGAATAACTTTTAATCACCGAGAAAAAGATCACGTGACGCGGTCGAGCGGCTTACTCTTGTAACCGGCAAATTGTACTCGCTCGAATGAGCGTGTTAGTTCGAATTGTTCATCGAACTTGTCGTTTGTTATTAGCTATACCCCGAGCGAGAGCAATCGCTGTCGGAAAGTCGTAGTATTCTCTCAATAACGAGAGTATAGCAACGTCGGCATCGATGCGATTAGTCGAAATTTACAGTGCCGTCCAGGTGGGGCCGAAATAGCATCATCTAGCACTTATACAGACATCACACACTTCGCGCCGGCTATATATAGAACATCGATCCGCGAAAGATGCCACCAGTTGACCCGCTCCGTGGCGAAATTAAAATCTCTAAAAACAGATCCCTCACACGCGCGAATGTCACAAGCAAAATGCGCTCGCGCATAAATGCGTAACCCGAACGGATTTGTAACTCGCGACTATAGATATAGATATAACCGGCAGCCAAATAAGTCCGAACGCGTGATGTGAGTGAGAAGAACGATTGACGTGAATTTCTCGCTGCAATTATTTCACATTTGTCGGAGCTAATCAAGATTCGATCGGTGAAGCGTGTTTTTTTTTTTTTTTTTTTTTTTCAACCCGTCGCGCGTTTATTGCGACTAATTTTCGGCGTTTAATCGCGCGCGCCCGGTTTTTTTCGCGTGTTCGCGATCTACGCTTCTTTCGAAACACGCACGCTCAATATATCAGAGTCGCATTTAGCGCCACGTGAGCACGAAGAGCACGGGGCCATTGTTTGCGAGGAGAGTAACATCGATCCGCGAGACTGCTAATGAAGTACGAAAGTCTCTACGGATCCATGAGCAATACCCCTTCCTCCCCCGCACCGCACGTGGTGCGTGTGTTGTGTGTTCGTTCCGCTTTGTCTCCCTCGGTTGCATAAATACTTCAAGGCCGTGTACCGTTAAGCGTCACCCTGGGGACGGGTGTCGAGAGAGAGTGTGTGAGAGAGAGAAAGAAATGGAGAAAGAAAAAGAGAGAGAGAGAGATGTACGACAATCAAAGTATCTGTCTTCGATGTTTTCTATGTTTTTTTTTTTAATTATTTATCGTACACTTCGCGAATGATTGATTCCGATGCGAATTAAATATACACGACATCCTGTCTGGCGTATAAGAGTCAGAAGTAGACAGGTACCCTTGGGCGCTTAAGCAGGAAAATATCGTTATGAGCAAAGACCGTCGAGTGCGAGCACCGTTATTGAATAGAAGAACACATCGATGTACTCTCGAACTCTTTCAGTGAGTAGAAGAGAGAAAGAGAGAGACCGTTGACCGGGTAAGCAAAAGAGCGCCGCGGCATCGACGATCGATTTTTGCGTTCTCTTCGCATAAATTTCTACTTCGTCTGGTTGGTCTAACTTTGAGCCACTTATCCTATTTGCCTCCGACAAATATGCGATATATATCGCCACGACGGCGGTTTAGAATTCCCGATTTCTACCGACCGAACGAATTTAGATTGTTGTAATGCGTCGTCCGACGACGCGATCGTCGTTTACCTCTCTCGAGTTCTCTCTCGGTTTCGCGTCCAGTTGGAACGACGGAAACGAGTTGGCGGAACTTCGCGGACAACTTTTTCCCCGAAGTTACCGACTCTTGCAAACGCTCGTTGCAACAATTCCGCTTCCTGCGAGTAGTTGTCGAGTAAGTCGAGTTGTTCGTCTCGCGTATGTAATACAAACGGTTCGATCGGAAAGAATTCACAAAGGCACTCTCGGATGAGGCTATAAAATTGCATCGCTTTAGAAATGATAGTCTAATAAGAGACCCGCGCGATATGTGTCGGTCGCGATATATATGATATACGCAAAGCGTATGCGATTTTGAATTGTTGATAAAGTTTACGCTGCGCGAGAAGCTCACAGAACAATTGCGTCGGTTTCTTATTGATATACTTTTTCTGAGAGACATTTCTGAAAACATTTCTAATAAAAAAAAAAATTTCACATCGCAGAAAGGTGCATTCTCTAAAAACGTTTTACGATTTGCTGAACTGATATTTTTGGACACGATGTCAAATAAAAAATATTTGACATCATGTGTCGTTTTCTGCTTGCTTTTATTCAAACAATCTACTTTTTTAAATCGACGTGTTTTGCGAATCAGCTTTGCTCTTTTTTTTTTTTCATTCAAGGCTTTTTGTGAATATAATTTTAAAATCGCCTAAAATCCCAATTGGAACGTCAAATTTTGATACTATCACCCTTCTGTACAAACGAGACGGATTGCGGTGTGTGCGCGCTTCCTAGTGATATCCATCGATCCGCTTTTAAAGGGGCGTTCACATCGGCGAGCGATATACCTATACATGTCGGTATTGGCGGGGAGAGAGACGCGGAGACGGAAGGAGATAGAGAGGGGTCTCTCTTTCTCTCTGTCTGTGGCAGTCCCAGGGGACCAATGACCCTCGGTGTCTGGCTCGATCACTGTGTCGTGATGCTCGTCACCGATTGTAGGCGACTTTATAAGAGACACCGCAAACTCGGACAGAGTCCGAGTTGCGAATGACATGAAGAAATTACAGTTAGAGAGAGCGAGGCAAAGAGAAATAGACGGAGGAAGCCGAACTGGAGAGAAAGTGTGACGCGATGACGATGAAGGTGGACAGAAATAGGAAAGGCGGAAGGAAGAGGGAAAAAGAAGAGACAAGAACAGAAAGAGAGAGAGAGAGAGAGAGAGTGAGAAGAGAAGAGAAAGATAGAAAAGGATCGAGACTAATCAAGATCAAAAGAAGGAGAATAAAGATAAACAGAAAGAGAGAGAGAGAGAGAGAGAGAGAGAGAGAGAGGGGGACACGCACACAGAAGTGAAGAGCTGCACTTCGTGTTCGCCCGTTGTTTTTTTCTGACTTTCGGCCGTTCTCTTCGTCTTTCTCTCTCTCTTTCTTTCTCTCTTAACTTCGCTCTTTCTTGGTCAGTTCTCCGTCTGTTTCCCAATCTTCCCCCGATCTCCCTTTCCCGCGTGTTTTCTTCCTCTCCCCTGGCGGCGGGAACGTGGGCGTGGACGTGGGCGAGGTGAGTCTTCAGGGCCGGCGAGCATCGACCGATCCCGGCCGGACGTCTCGTAAATCGCGCCGACCCTGGGATCCTCTCGAATCATCGTTGGCTACGTCCCTGTGCCGATCCAATTCTATGGCGGGAGATCTCCTCGGATTCCATCGCGGAGAGTAGGATGAAATCGGGTTCGTGAGTGCGCAACACTTCGCGAGAAGTATATGTCGACGATTATCGCAGTTAGAACTGTGTGTATATATATATATATATATATNNGCGGGTCCGATTAATTCCGGTCTTATTGAAACATTTGCGAATCCAAGTTCGCCATGCGAGTTGTGGCGAACTGTTTCGGCAGATAAACGCAAAAAAAAAAAAAAAAACCGCTAACACATCTACAAATTTGTACGCAATGTTAGTTCGTCAAAGATGAATAAATGAAATCGATTTGTTGACATGCCTCTCATTGTTCCTTTGTGCGATTTGATATGAACTCATTCCGCCATTATTACGGAATTACAACTATCAACATGTAATTACGCTTGTTAGATTCGTTTATGGTTTGTTGCATCCATCCGCAAACATTAATTAATTGCCAGGGCAGTATTAATTAAACAGAAAGAAAGAATGAATATGCGCGAGATCGTGTCCCTGCCTTTCGGTGACTGATTAATTGTTACATCATCGACATAAGAAGCAGCTGTTTTTTTCTTTTTTTTTTTTTAATTATCACTTGACTACCCGTGACTTGCGTGGCGGCGAATGTACGCTTCTTACGACATGCGCACAATGTCTTATCAACGAATATAAATGTCATATCTTGTTGATTTATAAAGATGTACGAGAGAAATACCAATCGAAACGTTAGACATGCAGACTTTTTTTTATGTTTAGTTCTTGCTGTCTCTTCTTCTCTCTTTTTTTTTTTTTTTTTTTTTTTTAATGAAGCAATAACGCGATTACGTAAGAGAATTATGCAAGAGACATCGTCATGCAAACATAATAGAAAAATATATTATGTAACTTAATTTGTGCGTTTTTCACTCGGGTGATAGTTGTTTTCCGTGTGTTATTATTTTTTTCTTCTTTATAAGTTCAAGTGTAATTTTCAATAGCGCATCGTGACCAGCAAACTCAATGTTATATTAAAATGTTCACTTCGCTGAGAAAAATAACGTTGAAAAAAAAAAAACGATTGAAGAAGCACAGAAAGTAAGACAGAAGAAACTTCTCTGCATTTATCATTAAGAAACATTTGAGAAACGTTGACCAATCAAACTTTACCATAGAAAGTGAAAGAGAGAGAGAGAGAGAAAGAGAAAGAGAAAGAAATGATAATTCTTATTTCTCAATTAGCCGTGTAGTCATGTTTTCCAAACAATGAGCATTCCAGTGTAGTGAGTACAGAATAGTTCACTGATTATGAGGCAGACACATAAATGCGCTTTGAAGTCTGGCAGTAAATTGGAATTTAATCGTATCTCAGAGAGGTCGATTGTGTGCATCTCGTGAAACTCCAGCGAAAATGGCTGCATTCCGTGAAGCGCACATATATGTAATATAATCTATGCATAATTGCGCATTTTGCTCTATTATATAGTACACGTTACGTGAACTATATAAATAATACGTGCCGCAGTACGCCGGAATTCAAGCCAGCACAGCAAGCTCGAGCATTCGCTTGATCGAAGAGTCTCTTTATTTCGTGTTGAAAATCTTTCGCGCAAGATTATTTGACATTTTTTCACAATTGCTTTATTCGTTACTTGCCTATCAATAATTTGCGGATGTGTCGTAAAACAAAAAAAAACCAACGCACAGGTTTTGCCACTGAGGGGAGAAAAAAACTTACATACGCGCGTGAAACTTCTGCGAGCAACGCTTTTGTGATCATGAGAATGTCGTCTTTTTGCTTTGTCCGTACACGCGCGTGTATGTTTTTTTTTACAAGTGAGATAAAAGTGCGAACAGTGACGAGAGTATTCGACGGAGGGAGGAAAGATTCACAATCAATTCCCCAAAAAACCGAGAAGAATCGGAGACACAGAGTTATCGGTGACACGAGCGGGAACAGATCCTCTCGATGAATCCGCGTTATTTCAAAATAATAAATTGATATGTCCCTTTCTCTCTCTCTCTCTTTCTATCTTTTTTTGTGTTCTCTTCTTGGTCTTTTGCGAGAGGGTTAAACCCCACAGAGATTTTTGCTTCCTGTCCGGCATCAGCCATACTACCCTCACCCTACCCCTCTTCTTCCCTCCCGCGCTTTCGAATTCTCTGTGCCTCTCTCTACGTGTACGATCGATGAAACGTTCGTGTCGACGTCACACTACGACACGAGAGAAAGGGAGAAAGAGAAGAGAGAGAAAGAGAGAGAGAGGGCGATGACGAGAGCCCTCTTCTAATGCCTCTCCCTCTCATTAAAGCCGTCCTGTCCGCTCGGCGGAGAGTAGCATCCAAATGCTATTTACACAAGTGCTGCGCTGCTGTAGCGAAAGGGCGTTCGGGGTTACACATGCCTCGAGGCCGTGCATTGTATGTATACACACGTTAGGTGGATATCGCGAGCCGCCGCTCCGCGTTTACGTCGCATACGCATCTCGCGATCAAACGTCGCGTGTTAAATACAAAAAAAACCCATTTTGGGAGACCTTTTTTCCGTTCGAGAAAACACACGCGAATATTGTTAACACGCGTCCCTTTGTAGTAATTGCCGATATAATAAAGTAAAAAAATCTCAAAACAAAAAAGTACTTCAGTATCTGTATAGTATTGCACTTGGGTGAGGGGGGGAGGGGAGGGGTAGTGTATGTCTCTACGGAAACACCCTTTTCTCTGGGGCAATCGATAATCATTTTCATGAGCTTTACACAAACAAGCTTTGTCAAGCGTGAATCGCAAAATCCTTGTTGATCGGTTCACGCTATATTCGCCGGGAAAGATCAAACGGTATTACTAAATGTGTGTATATTTTGAAAACTCAGTTTTAAACCACGTTCGGATGTGAGATATCGCAAATTGTGATCTTCCTTTAATTTCAAATATTCAGGTCGAGCGTGTATTTTTAGATCGGACCATTCGCGGGTTATTTTGCGAATTAACACCGTGTGTGTGATATATCATCAAGGGCATTATCTACCTTGATAAAAACAAAAAAAAAACAAAAAAAATTCACCGCGTTTCTCTTTTCCCCGATCTCCCCGGGGATTCGGAATAAAAAAGCTGTATCCTTGATCTACTCGCACGTGGACTATCTATTGCGCGGATACATCATCAACGACGGAATAGAATTTTCGATTATACGAAGCGCGCTCAACGCGCACGTATATGTACATCTGATATTTCGCATTTCTATTTCGGTCGAGACGTATATGTACATATGTACATAGATTCACATACACACCATATATATGTATATACACGACGTACATTTACTTTATTATCGTATATGTATACATAAGCATTATGGTGTATACATGCACAGAAAAAAATGATGTTGAATCAACGGCATCTGTGTATATTTATTTAATTGAAATATACCCTGTTGACGCAACATCAATATTATTACACAAGGCAGATAATTGCTTTAAAAATCTAGATAATTGCATATGTAATTGAATGATCTAGTAATTTTTATAACAGTCTGTGACGTCGATTTTAATCTCTATTTTTTCCGTGTATATACACACACACACACACACACATATATATATATATATATATACATATCATATTGCTCAGAAAAATAATCAGTTTTCTTATCGTTTGCTCGCATCATGCTGCGACAAAAACAACGACAGTTTTTCTTTTTACGTGAAAACATCCATTCGAAATCGTTAACAGCACTAATGCAAAAACACAAGCGCCGCATTATTACTTTGACATTTGACCTGACTGGAGGAACACGACTTGCGCGTAATAATCCAAAAATCTACTTTACATTGCACATATTGTTTTCTCTTCAAGGAAGCAAGAGAGAGAACTTGTTAGTGTGCCGTTTAGAGCTAGAAAAAAATGTTTGAAGAACGAGCTGCCGGTCTTCGTCTAATCAAAACTCGGTTCAAGGCTAATTTATCGAAACAGCTCTCAAGCATGTCAAGCGCACGGTCCTCTAACATAATAAATGACGCGATCCTTCGTGCGCGCGCGCGAGGTAACGACGCGTCCTTCTCCCTTCTCGCGAGATCGGTACAGAGAATTAGCATAGCGTTGGATAACCTTATCCTTTCTATTTACAAAGCCGTGGGTTATCGGTCGGATCTATACCCGAGTGCCTATGAATCCTAAATATGCGGGTTTGCGCAACCGCGCTCGCGTCTCTCGCCGCTCGTCGTTGTCGTCGCCCGATCGTCCAGCAGCGGCGACGTAGCGAGCTCTGGCGTAGGCTAAAGCGTAGACCACAAACCGTAGGACGAGCGATACCGCCTCACAACCCAGTTTCGCGGCGTGCAAATGCAGCCCGTCGATCGTGCAGACGGTCCTTATTAGAGAGACGTCTCCGATCGCCAATTAGCGAACGTGTGTCGCGTCGATCTGGATACATCGAGCGAGCCCGAACGTAATTTTCCGAACCGTAACACACGAGAGCGCTTATCTCACTCGTAAATTCGCGCTTTGATCTCTTGCAGCGGCGGGAAAGGCACTGCCAAAAAAAAAAAAACATTTCAACCGCGTACGATATCTAGGTATGGGGTAAATTCTATTCTAACCGCGTTCTCTGAACGACGAAACAGAGGAACGTAAAACATCGCGGATCGATATGGGCGGAATACGAAAGTTGTGTATTGAAAACGAGTTATAACGATGTGTCACTCTCGTGTCGAAAAAAAAACTTTCGTAATATGATTTAGGAAATTCGATTTTCGCTCGATGACTATCTCGGATACGTGTTGAAAAACTGTTCGGAATCAATTCGTTTTGATCGCGCGAGCCGAATGACATTAATGCACATTAAAAGAAATAAAAGTGACAGAAAAACTGTGTCATTCTCCGGGAACGGAATCAATTCTAAAATAATTCGATAACAGTTATTCTGGATATTTCTTATGGAACCGTTCGGAAATCGATTTCGATCGCGCGGAACGACACCGTATATTTCCGTCTCCTTTGTTCTAACGTTCTTGCGAAGCGATAAGTATCCGAAATGACGCGTAATAAAACTTCCGAACTGCGAACGCTGGCTCGTTATCGCACGTAGGTAGTGTTCACGTGACAATCGGGCAAAGTGCAACTGTTCATGGCGACTTCTATTGTTGCTTGAAATTTTCTACAGATTTATAAATAAATGGAAATCGCGCAATCGGTGCACCGTATCTGACGAAAATCAGGCGGATCGGGCAACAATTCGTGAAGCCCAACTCATGAATTTTAACAACAGTCGAAATGCCTATAGCTCATGAATTTTGACAATAGTCAAAGGGTCCGAACATTGTCAAAACTCACTTAGATAGACTTACTTTGGCGAAACTGTCGTCCTACGTGCGATAACGAGTCAGAGTTTGACATTTGTTCTTCCGAAAGATGAAAAACTTGTCAACGCGACAACAGCAAAATGTGATATCGCTCTAACACGTTATTTCGGATACTTATCAATCGCTCCTGATACATACGAAAGAGAAACGATAAAATACGAGGTGTCTATCCGGGGGGTCGGAATTGATTTTGAAATATTTCCATAGTAACCGCGGATTCTTTTTACAGCTATTTGTTTTGTTCCAATTACGCCTAACGACGGTCATCAATCCTCTCGACACCTCGCGGAGGAAGCGCGAGGCGGGTTTACGCCTCGTCCGCGACCTATGCCGCCATCGACGTAGGAGGGCGAACCTAAGGCGCCTACCGTCTCACGTCGTTCGATCTAATTTAAATATTTAGTGATGCCGATGTATATACGTGTGCGACGATCAGCTCGTTATAAACCGAGTGACAAGCTCTCTCTCTCTCTCTCGCGCGCGCGCGCCCGCGCGAGAACGTACAGCCGGCACGTCGGTTATTAAGATGCAAATGAATCCCCTTCGCGTCTGACTGACGGCACAGTCGCCGTGTGTCACCGTCGCGGGTCGTCGATTCGAACTGTCAAACGAAATCGCGTCTCTCTTTGTTTGCGATTCGCATACATAAAGCGTCGTGACATGACCAATCTCTCACTAGAGAGAGAGAGAGAGAGAGAGAGAGAAAGAGAGAGTCAAACGCGAAAAGAGACAGGTCAACGTACATATATAAAACATAATATAAATGGTAGAAAATTTAATTATTCTACGGCAAGGACGAAGCACGCGCGCGCGTTTGTGTTGCGCGGAATGTGTGAGGAATAAATATAAAAGAGAGAGGTGCTGCATTTGCATGCGTCCCGAAGCACATCGTCGCCGTGTTAATAGCAGACACGAAAGGGATCAAAATGTACTTCCTGTCCGCGCGCGTCTGTTTAAATAAATGCTACGCGCCACTTGGGCATATATTCGTTTTTTTTAGCGTCGTCATCGTCGTCGTCGTCGTCGTCGTCGTCGGCGTCGCGAGCGCGCGCGCGCGCGCGTGTCGCTTTACCGGACACCTTCGTGACTGCTGCGTGCGCGCGAGGGTTGGCGATATTGTTTTCGTGCACTTGGTTGCTCATGATCGTTATTAGGTACCGACCTATTTACGTGCGAGTAAGTGAAACATCGATGCCACTCTTTGTTCGTGTTTTTTTTTTTTTTTTTTTTTTTTTTTATTTCCTCCCGTTCACCTCTTTCGCTCTAAATATATCCGACGTGTTGCTCGCACCGCCGAGTTTCATCGGACGTATTAACGTTCTAGACAAGCTTAATATATTCTATTAAATGTATACGAGAGAGAGCGGTTTGTACAATTTGTTTATTTAAAGCGGCTAATATTGAACGAGAGAGAGAGAGAGAGAGAGCTTTGATAATAAATTGTCGTTATGTCCGTCTTGTGAGCAATATGTCCGTTTCGACGCGCGTTCGCGAGCGCTTTATTATCCCGTCCATTTCAATATGTCCGGTTGATGCGACGCGTACGAGAAAAATTGTTGTTTGTGTTAAATTCGCGAGCGTTTTCTTTGCTAATTGTATTTATCTGCTTCGAAAATATTAAAGTTGCGTTTAATTCGGAGCAATTAGCAAACGCGCGCCGTTCTCCCGGATTTTACGAGGAAGGCGGAACGCCTACAACAACGAAACATTAAATTCTCATCTAATTGAGTTGTTGTTTATCTCAAATGCCACGTAAACTCAATTCGCCGACAAATTGCGTCAATTCGAACACACATTCTCTCTTCTACGAAATCAATTCAAAGTTAAATTGAATTTTTCTCAAGCAGCTTAATGTTTTTGCAATTTCTTTACGTGTTTACGTCTCGGATGGACGTTGTTATTTTTTCATTTGTTTTGAAATTGTTACGCGTAGAAAACCAAGAAAACCTTCAAAAAAAAAAAAAAAAAAAAAAAAAAAAAAAAAAAAAAAAAAAAAAAAAAACTGACGGAGAAAATCGAACGAAAATGATCGGCAAGAAATTGTTGTAATTACATTTACCTTCCGAATAATGGATGCCATAGATGTGACTCGTCCGGTGAGCTCGCGGTGGAGCTCACTTCCGGCTCCTGTTTGAGCAAACCACTGCGCACCCTCAGCAGAGGTGGATAGGGGTTGAATCGTGACGATCGTCCGCCGTTCGACAGATCTATCGGCTGCGTCGGCATCAGCATGCCGATCGGTTTGCAGCTGAGCTTCGGTCTGCCGTTCGCGACGGTGGTGGTGCCGTATCTCACGTTGTTGTTCGCGTGACCGGACGGTCCTTTGTTGCCGTTAACGACGACAGCCCTCGGCTGTTGCTGTACCGGTACGTGCGACCTGGAGACCGGACCCTCGCCGTGATCCAGCACGTGCTGCAGATGCGCGAGCGATATCACAAGCAGATCGGGATCCTGCAGCAGCTCGGGCCTGTTGAGGGCTTCGGGCAGTCTCAGCTCGGGTCTGCTGACCAACAGCTTGGGAATTTCGATTGCCGGCGCCGCGGCCAGTGCCGGCAGATAACTGCGAGGAACCAGAAGTGGATCGGGAATTAGATGGCCGACCGTCTCGACCAACTCGCGAAGCTGACTCGCCGGATCCAGGAGTTTCTCCGTGCTGCTCGACGCGGCGAACGTAACCTGGTCTTGATCGTGATTGTTATCGGCGTGGTAATGTTTCGTTCTGCCGACAACTTTCTGGTAATAATTGATTTGATTTCTCTGACGTCCGGTCGACTGCCACTCGGCGGACATCGGTCGCTTGGGCGCGACGCGATCCGCCATTGTGTAGAAGGTGCTGTGAATGTCGCCGCTGGACATCGGTCTGCCGGAGTTTCTCACTTCCTGATTGTGTACACTCAGGCGCTCCTGGAAGTTCCGCTGACTGTTGGGATTCCTCGCGTTTCTATCGACGCTCGGATATATCGCGCGCGGATCGATACCCGGATCGGATCGAATCGCCGCTCCCTCTTTGGATTTCTCGTGGTCCTGCGTCTCCACGTTGCCGGACGATGCCAGAATGCTTCTCAGCGTCAGCTCGTTCGTGTCCTCCGAGCAGGACACGGAACACGGCGGGCTCGGGAGCAGCCTCTCGAGATACGTCGACGACGGTCTCCTGGAGGCGGGGGAACACGGGATCCCGCTGGGCTGGGGCGAGACCACGGTGCCGCGTGATCGCAGCTCCTCCAGGATCTGCTCGTCGAAATGCTGATATTTACACTTGGCTTGCGCCTCGCTATTCCTGCCGGTCCACAGGGAATCGGTCTTCGCGTTCTCCGCCGACGTTTTGTTATCTTCTCGGTTGCCCCCGGGACCCGTTGTGGATTTGTTGTAATATTCCACGTCCATGCTGTCGTAAATCGGCGAGTCCGTTCTCTTCTGTCTGAGATCCTCCAGCACCTGCGAGTCGCAGTCGTCCTCGTCTTCTTCTCTCATCTTGTCGTCCTCGTGCGGATACTTGACGAGCTTGATCTCCTCCGGATACGTGTCGGCCTTGTGAAAGCTGACGGTGCTCTCGGGCGACTCGACGCGACGCTTCGCGTTCGTCGGCGAGGTCGTCGTCAGCTGGCCGGAGGTACTTCTGTAGCGGAAGCTCGGTATAATGATCGACAGACCCGGCAGGCTGCGTGGCGAATTTGTGCGTCCGCGATTGTCGACGAATTCGTTGTTGTTCTTCAGCAGCTTCTCCACGCATTCCGCCTGCGAGTCCGGCGATCTGCTCGACGAGGACGCTTTCGAGAGCGGTCTGGGCAATACGATTTGGGACTTGTTGTGCTCCGGCGTGTGAGTTCTCGTCACGGACACCGAGAGCCCCGGCGTGTTTCTCAGGGCGTCGAGGATCTTCGAACTGTCGACTTTGTAATCGACCTTGATCACGGGCTCGTTCCGCGCTTCTTCCTCGATCTCGTCTTCGGCTTCTTCTTCGGCTTCCTCTTCCTCAACTTCCTCTTCGACCTCCAACGGGGTTTGGAAGGTAACCAGAGAGTTTGATTTGGTTCTCGGTAGATTGACGAAGCCGCCATCGGCCTCGGCAATCTTGCACGATTCCAACGTCATCTCGGAATTATTTTTCAGCGAGAGCATCATGAGTTTGTTCTGCTCGTCGACATTTCTATCTTCCTGAATGTCGCCCATACAATTTTCTTCCAAGATTTTTTCCTCGTGCACCTCGAGCTTGTCGTCGATCTCGCCGTCTCGATCGACGGTTTCGGTCTGGTAACTACAGACCGACTCGCTCCTCAATTGATCCTTCGCGTCGTCGATTCTTTCCACGTCTTCGACGATGTTTTTCTCGACGAATTGTTTTTCGTCAAGAATCTCGTACGTCTTGGTGGAATCGACCGGCAGATCAGCGTTGGGAGTGTCGGTGGCGAGAACGGGCGAGGCCGTGGCATCTATCATGTTCAATATATCCTGAATGCCCGCCTTGTTCACCCGGCAAGTAGGTTTCTCGCTCTCTTGCTCTTCCTCCTCCTCCTCCTCCTCCTCCTCTTCCTCCTCGTCCTCCTCCTCGTCCTCCTCCTCGTCTTCCTCCTCGTCTTCCTCCTCGTCTTCCTCCTCTTCCTCTTCCTCCACCTCCTCCTCTACCTCTTCTTCCTCTTCGTTCTCCTCGGGCTCGTCGACGGCGTCTTCTTCTTCGTGTCGCTCGTCATCTCTCTCTACCCGTTCCGTCTCTTTCATCGCCGCATCTTTATTTCTCATGCGGCGAATAATATTTTGATGCATGCTCCCAGGAAATTGCGAGAGATGCAGTTGTTCCAGCACAACGCGGGGCTGAAACAGCTTGTCCTTCTGCAGTCTCTCGAGATTGCTCCGACCGTTCAGCCTGATTTTGATCTTCAGGCTGGACTGACGAATCTCCATGTTTTTCTGCTCGCTGTCTTTATCGCCGTCTTTCCGCCGCTCGTCCTCGTTATCGTTATTACCGTCGGAAGGACAGGCCTGATCGTCCGAGTTCCAGTTGGAGTCGTCACGAGCTCCCAGAGGATAGGAATATCCACGTCGGATGTCCTTCGTCTCTTTATTGTAACGTCTCTTTTTGCCTGCGTCGTCGCCAGTAAGCAAACCGTTCGTCGCGCCGTTCGCCGTATATTTTCGCAGATTGCGTCGAAGGGAATTCACCGTGACGTTCGGCGTCGCGATCTCCTGATGTCGCTCGCCATTCTCCTTTTCGTCGTTTGACGAAACCGACGGGGTCGGCGAGGCCGACTCGGCCAGGCTCGACGTCTTCTCGCAGGCGATCGTGTACACATTGGACGTGGTGCGTGGTATCGAGCGCCATCCTTGCGCGGTCTTGGTCAGCTTAATGCGATTTCGCTTATCGTAGTCCTCGCATCTCACCTCGATGATCCTCTGCTCGCGCTGCGACGCCCACAGGAAGATCGGGTTGACCTTCGGCCGTTTCTCTTCCGATTCGTCAAGCGTCGAATCCCGTGGCGTCTCTTCGTGTACGCGCTTCTGACGTTTCAAATGATGATGATGGTTGTGGTGATGATGATGATGATGATGATGATGGCGTCTTTGACGACGGGGCACTGTGCCCCGCGCAGGGGCCCCGCTCATCACTCCATTCAACGAACGGTGATTACTCCTGTCCCTCACGTTCGACGGGATCGCTTCCGGTCTTTCGAGTTGTTGACGATTGATCGACGAATTATACGACTTCCGAATTATTGCAACCACCGCGTAACGCGATATACAGTATTTTATCAAACACGCGCAGCTTCGTCTACGTTTGCGATTTAGTCTCGTGATTCACATGTTTTTGTTCGCGATTCCGTACGTGCCAGCGGCGTACCTCTTTGACGTTGTCGCGACGCGTCGTGGACCCGGGTACCGCTCCGTGCATCGTAGACACCCGGTAGCGCCACGAGAAGTCACTATACTTGTACGTAGCGCGCGCGGACACTCGATTCGCGCCAAGCCGAACTCCCCCGGTTGCTGGTCGTTCACCGAACTTAACGCGCGATCGATCTCAAGGCCATCTCGCCATTGTCGACCCCGGAGCTTCCGTGTTTCATTCGGGGGGACCACCACGGCGTTCTGTCGCACAATTGTAATCACCGCCTTTCGTTATCGTCCCGTCACTGCGGGCCGCGGCCGAGTACCTCGCTGCCGAGTTCGTCGACATCCACCGCTCGTTCGTTCGGTCGGTCGTTCGTTCGTTCGTTCGTTCGTACGTTCGTTCGTTCGTTCGTTCGTTCGTTCGCTCGCTCGCTCGCTCGCTCGTTCGCTCGCACGATCCCAGACTCGGTCGCGCCGAGTCAACGTTGCTGACGCCGAGGTCGCCGGCGTTCATCCAGCTATCGAACCGTGACAACACGCTGCTGCAGCGCGGCGCACGCCGGTGCACGACGACCACGAGCGTCGATTTTCATCGGGACTCGTCGCCGCGGCGCGTCGATTCGCGTCGAGCTTGCGGCATCCTCGACTAGCTCGAGCTTGCGACCACTGGTAGCGCTGAGAGTATCTCGCGCTCGTCCGATCAAGGCCGTCGCCGACGACGAGTTCTTTCGCAAGTTCTTCTTCTTGTGTTCTTTCGCTTTACAGCATGGAGTTTTACCTATATGCGTAAATAAACGTATAAGAGAACGATACACACAAAGAAACAAAATTTAAATATTACACGGAAAAAATCAGTAACACACAAAAATACTCGCGACGAACCGCGGCAACGTTCGCAATCCCACCCTCGGAGTGAACTCGCTGCCGTGCACAACAACGAACACTCTCGCTCTTGTCACTTATTTTCGATTCCGCCCACCCCCGGTCTTGTTCGATTTCGCGTTTTGGAGAATTGTCATCGATGACATAACACACGGGTGCGTGCAAGTTCGCTCACCGGTTACATATTATGTTACGCGCGGAATCACTGTCTGGGAGCTACTGGCGGCGGTGCCTCCTCGTTGCCTTCCTCT
>NW_018020840.1:0-15699 GCF_002006095.1 Pseudomyrmex gracilis | reverse complement strand
CGCCGCCGCCGCCGCCGCCGCCACCGCCGTCGTTGTCGTCCTCGCCGTCCCCGCTCCGCGGAATCGCGGCGCAGGTACGGATCAAGATGCCTTCGATGTAACAAATTTCAAGCGAACAGCGTAATAACTGCGTGCAGATCGTCAATCGAAACGAATATTTCAGTTTCAGATGTCACTCTTGCAGCACACAATATTCTCTGATGTTTTTAACAATGTGTAAAAGTAACAATTTGTGGATGTTCGGCAAAAAATAATATATTTAATATTTCTGTAAAATCCGTGTGTCATAAACGTTTCGTGAGATGAACAAGCGCGGCAAACAGTTGAAAATATTTGCGTCAGTGTCTTTAAAAAATAAATTGCGATCTGGTTTTCGCACGAGTTAAAAATATGTTCCATTTCATTATTTACTGTTCGATCTGAAATTGTGGTTGAAAAGTTTTTGAATTTTCCACACTAGGATTCTGGCATCGGGGAGATGGTGCAAATATGTACAGCACTGACGCACTCTTATCCCTCGCCCCGAGGCAGCAACTCGCGAGTACCGACCACGAAGAGAGGAAGAGAGACAAAGAGGTAGAGATAGATAAAGTATTCGAGAGAGGGAGAACCTGCACAGTGTATATGCACGTGTATATACAGAGTGTATCAAAGGTAACTTCATAACTACAATGTAGTCGATTGATTGCCGGAGACCGGATCGCGTTTGTTAAAACACACAGTTGTACGATTATTTTTACAATGGCATCTTGTTTCAACACGCTGTATTAGGTGATGCGCACACACACACACACACACACACATACACACACTGCAAAACAAAATCCACCCTTCCGTCCCTTGCCCTCGGCAATAATAATCGTGCGCGGGTGTATACATATACAGTGTGGATCGAAGATGCGTAGGATAGTTGTGGGTGAATGGAGGGAGGAGAAGGAGGGAGCATTTTGCATGACAGGAGCTCCGTTTTTCTGTGGATGATTTTGATGCATTTGAAATATCATCGAAACACACATCGAGCTGTTGAAATAACCGATGGCATTTAGTTCAAGGATGTTGCGTCAACGCGAACTTTATCGCGATGCAACGCCCAATCGCGCACATAGAGACGCACACATTTTTTTCCAAGAGAGTAATAAAATCACAATGTGTATTACACACCGTTTCGTTGAGACTTATTTATATTTCAATTACATCATTGATCAATGATTATCTGCGTATACTGTCAATTTGCATAATTTACAAGTATTTTGCAGATCATAAAATACGAATAATTATTAAATTACATTGTTTTTCTCCTGTGACTCGTCACAAAATTTTTTTCGCGCAAATGCACGCGCACGAACGCGTGCGAGTACATCGTGCAACATATATATATATATATATATATATATATATATATGATCGATCACGTTTGCGATTAGTTTCTACTTTTCCTTCGCGAGTCCACAAATCGTGTCGGGGGACGTGCTATTGCACGTTACAACGAAAAACCGGGTTTCTCGGTGTTGCGTAGATATGTCGCGCGTAGGGGACAGATTTTCTAGTGCACGGAGTAGTAACGAGGGTTTAGTTTTCGATAGACAAATACCTTCACACTAAGTGCCTCCATAAGGAAGGCTAGGGGGGACCCCGAATCGCGTTCACCCTAACAGCGTGGTGCGCGTCGATGAGAACGGTCGAAGGGAGAGAGAAAGAGAGAGAGAGAGAGAGAGAGAGAGACAAAGAGAAGAGGAGAGAGAAAGAGAGAAAGACGACAGTCAGGTTCTCTCGAAGTGGAGAAAGGGCCCGCGATCGAGAAGAGAAGGAGGAAAATATTTTTATTAAAAAGGGCGCGGATGAGAGGAAGGGGAGGGAGCGGAGGGGAAAAGAGGGAGAAATATCGTTTTCTCCCTCGGCGGTCCGAGAAGGAGCTGCACATTAAGCCATATTTCCGTTCGTGCCGTTTCTACGATCGATTCACGAGGTGAAAATTAAGTGCGTTATTTTGTACACGAAGACGACATGGAGAACGCAGTTCGAACAAACACGACAATCCCTCCGACGGAGTTGCAGGTTGCATCCCGCGAATGTTGTTTTTTCTTTTAAGCGCAAGTGAATATTGCGAGAAACTAAAAAAAAAAAAAAAATAGTACAGTAAGTGGAAAAGAGAGAAAAAAGACCGATCGATTGATTTGCATGTTGCACATTATGTAAATGTTGCTGTAACTTTAAACAAAATAACCTATATTTGAATTAGTTATTCCAATCACTTCCTTTTGCATATTATTTTCTATTACGTTCTAGAAACTTCCTTTAAAAAACTTACGTAATTGAAAAACTCGCTGTGAGAAAATCTCGAAACGATAGTGTATACGATAGTTTATATAAAATATGTACTCTATCTCTCCGAGAGAGAGTATCTTCGTATAAAATATTCTCAATGTTATAAAATATTCTCGATGACTCGCGCGAATCCCCGCTGGTTTTGTTTGTGCGCGTTCGCGAGACGATATGCGCGCGAAGTACGTTCACCAAGGTCGCGTTAAACCGCCACGAAGCATACGGTGGGACATGCACGCAGAAAACAGACGTCACTGACCGTCGCGCGTCGGAGATGCGCAAGAAACTCGCGACAATTTCGCGTGTGACGTTGCAGGGCCGCGCGCGCGCACGCGCGCGTTTCGGCCCTTAGCTCGGAAAAAAATCCTCGCAGCCTTGGATCCGGTTCTCTCGGAATCTCGCGATTGTTCACGATCGCCGAACGTTATTGTACGCGGCTGAATATTACGTGAAATTAAAATAGAAATCTTTCGCGCGCAATTAATGAGGTTTTTTTGCTAGAAAAAGATATAAATCCGAGAGTTACTTTTTGCGCGTATTCACACGCATTGGCACGAATGTTGCATTAGCGCTTGGTCATTCCGTGCGAGAGGGAAAAGTAGAATCGGCTTTGCGCAACAAATTCTTGCGTATCGTCAAAAATTAGGCTCGGAATCTGGATCATGACTGTATACGTAAGCAATCTAAGTTATGTCGCACTTAAACGGCGCCATCGTCTTCTCCTATCGTTTATCTCACTGGTTTATTATCTGGGTTTAGGTAGAGTCTTACCCACATAACAACAACGTGAGACAAGGCGACGTAGAATAAAGACATTGAAAAATCTTGCATATGCTCTCCTCGTCTGCGCTCGTTGCAATCTTAAATCGTCCGTAACTCTTGAAAACGCGTATTGACAGATATCCGATGATGTTCCTTTCTCTCTCAAGATCGGAGAGATGGATTGACTGCTCTTGTGTTCTCTCGATCAATTTCAATGTTGGCCGAGGATCACTGAAGCTTATTCCGCATCCAACGGAATTTAGAACTAATTTATTAAACATGAGGGATCCCGTCGTTACAAGGACGAGGTTTCATGTTTAATTGCACAACGTAATTTCACTCGCTTAATCTATGACGACATTGATTCATCATACTCTGTCTCGCGTTGTACAGAACTTGTGCATTCACTGATATCTGTTTTTAGTGCCAATATTACATCATAGTATCGGTATTATTTATTTTCTTTCATTTTTGTATAAATTTTAGTTTTGTTTTGTGCGAGAGTTAGTCATTATTTTTGTCTACTGAACTTTTCCGCGATTTTTTGATAAATAAATAAATTAATTAATTTAAAAAATATCGATTCTAACAAATATTTACAACAATTTGATTTGTAGCATTTTTAACATGCAAATCGAATGTAGAAAAAATGCGATATTAAAACAGTATAAAGCAACATAAAGTAGCAAAACGTAAATAACAGAAATGTGAACGGCGTGTAAGAAATTCTGTTGCACATACATATGCGCAATTAATCTTTTTGCTATAAAAAAGCATCTATTGCTGAACACGTTAGATTTTATACTTTTTATTTACTTGACGCTTTAATATTATGCGTACAGAAAATAAATGTTTTTCCAAGAAAGCAAGTTACTCGCGATCGCTGTGAGACTATATGCACGGCTGTCTCGCTTAAGTTTCTGTGACGGATTGATTTCTATAAACAAAAAATAATATACGGAAAACTTGTAAGAAACAAAGATGAGTTAAAAAAAAAAGTTAATAACAATATGGAAGCGAAAAGGTACAAAGTGCGAGAAATTCGTAATGCGCACACATACGCAAATGCGGAAACTTCGCCGCGGACTGACTGTTCGCTTTAATAATTCATGCGCGCCGTGCGGATATATATATGAAAAGAGGAACAGAGAAAAGTTTTACGTTCAAAGTTTCGCCGGAATTCAGTCACCGACAAGTAGCCCTCTCTCTCTCTCTTTTTTTTCTCCACGTGCCGCGGTGAAACTTTGTAATAAAAAACTTAGACGCGACACGTACGCGACGTGCTTTTACGCGTAATTTCTGCTTTATCCACTTCGGAACCGCTCGCGGAGTCTTTCATTAAAAGTTTAATATTCAACGAATGTGTTCGATGAGCGGTTGTAGAGAGAGAGAGAGAGAGAGAGAGAGAGAGAGAGAGAGAGAGAGAGAGAGAGAGAGAGAGAGAGACGCCGCGTAGATGAACATTCAGAATTTCGCATATCTCTCCGCGTAGCACCTCCGTTTTTTCGAACAGCGAAAAACTTCTCTCATTTGCTGTTGTTCGCGCTAAAAAATCTTATCAATAAAATTTTTAACGAAAAAAGAAGATTGTACGCCGCGTAAATGTATACGTTTGCAAATGCTGCGTTACCGACCGCTTGAGCTTCATACAGTCTGAAAGATATTTCAACAGAGAGCAGTATGATTCGTGATGCGGGTTTAAACGAACTGATAGCTCCTTACGCGCGCGCGCACGCGCACACACACGCGTACGATCGTCACGTCTTTTTATCTATAATCCTTATCATTTTTATAATGGTACATCTTATATAATTATTTCTCTTATTTCAACAATTTTATATTAAAAAAAATCAAATATTACAATGTAGAAATTGAAAAAAATAAAACATCAAATAAACTCAATTTATTTAAACGCAATTTAAAGTAAACTCAATTTATTTAAACGCAAAATTGATTTAATGTTTTATGAAATAATATTTGACAATGTCACAAGTGGTTTTTTAATGAGCGTGTACCGCGTGCTGTGTCTCTTTTACGATTCGTTCCCGGCGAGGTCGCGGACTCTGATCTCGATTTCTAAAGCGTTATTTGGAAAACTACTCGCGACCTTGAATAAAAAAATAGAAAATATTTGTGTCGAATGTGTCGCATAAACTAACACATTAATATATGTTACATTTTTCGAAAGACTATCGTTAAATTTTTTACACAAATAAGGCGAGATCTTTCCCTATAAATAAAAAATACACGCGATAAAATTTCCTTCCGTTTTGCGGACGATATAACCGCGTTAAGCTCTTTATTGCTAATTATAGCCTGAAGTCTAACTTTATTAATTTAATAATAGATTTACATTTTTTTTAAACAAAATGATAAAAAATTAACATAAAAAATTTAAGCATCTTATTCTCTGAGAAGAAAAATCTTTCTAAACTATTACCGTCACTGCTGCTCGCTTTAACGGGATAATTCGGGACCTCTCTCGAGGTTTTTATGGCGGTAATCCGTTTGCGCGAGAAATTACAGTGAGTGGTCGCAAAATCTTTACAAAGTCTGCGTTCGATAATACGGTACTTTTTTGTCGAGGTGAAAGTAATTTTACGCGAGCGGTCAAGGTCCTTCTAAGATTTGAAGTTTGCAAAAATCAATTTGCTTCAATGATGTTTGTCTGACTTCATTTTACGCACGGGGAGTTTCAAACCCCGAAGAGCAATTCTCATCTTATCAATCTTTCCACCTACGTGACAGAAACGCGAAACGTCCATCCCGCGTAGGAAGTTTTGTTCGTCACAACGCGGATTTTCTCTACTCCTACGTGCTCTCCCCATACGTCATCGGATTGCTTCGCGCGCGTTCTCTCTCTCTCTCTCTCTCTCTCGTCTGTCATTTCGCCAGACGTTCTTCAATTCTCGGTTTTACCGTACACTGTTTTCTATGTGTATTATATAGGAAGGTTTGCGGCCACATTACGTCAAGCGCTATATTTATATTCGCCGGGCCGTCTGGTTCCGCGACTTCGTTTGTTCACACATCTCAACGATGACATATTCGACGAGAGAGAGTTAGATGTATATATTATGTATACATGTACGCGCGCGTAAATCAACCTGTTCGAGAAATCGCGACCCCGAAACGAAAAGTTCGGAGTTGATAGAATTATTAACTCGAACGCAGACACAAACAGATCCGTTTTGCAACAACGCGATCCACACACACAATTGACCTTTGGAACTCGCTCGGCTAAAGTAAGCTTCGAAGTCTCACCCACGCGAAGATCGACTTCAGCTTTTGAACGATGATTCGGTCCGTTCGAATTTGGATCTCGTAAACAACAGGTCGGGTTTAAAAAAGAGTCGCTTGCAAGCGGAAGTTTTTTCAAGTTTGTTATAAACAACGTGTATCTGTGTCGCAGATTACCGAGACGGCGTCTCAAAAAGCGTCTCGACGCGGCAACGAGTCACGTTATCTTCCCACCTTGCGAAGGTTCTCGGGGGGATTTTTATTCATTTTTTCGTCACAGAGTTTTGAAGTCAAGTCGAACTCTGTATCTTTTTATTCGCATTTGCACGGTGTTTAATTATCGTTTGCGAATTTTTCGACGGGATGTTCGAACGGGATATTTTAAGTGCGAGGTGTAGCGCGCAGTAGCACCGACCGAAATAGTGTAACGTCTTGTTTTCAAACACATCTAGTGTGTGCGCGAGACCAGCCCCCGGGTTTGTATTCCGTTTGTTGCTGCACCTCCCGGGGTGCGTATGTGATGCACGCACGTAAAAAGCCGCGAACACCTCAGACGAAGATATATACCCAAGTTCCGCGAAAATATCGTGTCCGATTGATCGATCAGAGAGATTTCGGAGAAACGCGTCGATCGAGTTACTCAATCGTAGAAATCTACGAAATCGTCGGAGACTCTCGTGCACGCACGAATGACGTGGCACGGGGATATTATGCGCCAGATACATCGGTTTCGACGAATCTCGACGACGTCATTTCCCATTTGTGTGCGTGCGCGAGGAACGCGCTCAATTGAATTCGCGTTTCCTTTTATTATCGCAAACGGCGCGTTGCAAAAATAGCACACTTCAGAAGATTCGCTTCCGAAGAATTCCCCATATGCGAACGTAAAAAACCTTTTTAAATACCTCTTCTTCGCTTTTTTTATCTGCGTCTCGTTTCAAATCCCTCGCTCTCTCTTTCTCTCTCTCTCTCTATCGACAATGTGATGTAACGCAATAATGTGATTCTAACGTTCAAGTGGCCCGAGCCGTTATCACAAGGAACACCAAATGTTCCAATGATAAGCATAGATTTTCCGACAGAAGGTCGGTATTGATCCGCTTTCGTGTGTGTAGGAGTAGGGTTGAAATGAAGAGTACAATTAAAAGCCAAACAGTAGAATTCAGAATTATAAAAAAAAAAAAAAATAAAAAACAAGAGAACACATTCAAACGAGATGTGTGTCCGTACGAGTGTTCTTTGTCACTCATTCAACAAATTTTAATTGCACGCGCATAATGGATGACGCATTCGACTCACGCGTGACACTTTTTGCAAACATTGATATATTTACTTTTTTACGTGCAACGAACCTACGTAATTATATATTGTACGCTACGCAATTAATTTTGCAATCGTTTAGCGCGTGCTTGCGATTTATTTAATTAGCGATTATGTTTACCCGAACGCGTAATCGCGCAATTTTAGATCAAATTGACGAGAATCACACGCCCTAGAAGGGGAAGATCGTTTTTCCAGGGAAAACGGGATGGGTTACGCGAGTAACGCTCAATGAATCAATCGGAAAGATCGCGAGTAAATCCGCAAATATATCTCCGATCTGATAATTGATGCTTTCGCGGTGTGTGTGTGTGTGTGTTGTAAAAAATTCCCGAAGATATAGTTTTCGAATTTGTTATTTTTATCGGATATAAAATTGCGACGCTATAACGCTACTCAAATGCGAAAATCGCATCCTCAGAAATTCTTGTCTATCTCCGATAATATCGATAACATCCGCGAGTGTGAGAAGCACATACTTTTAGTACATGTCATATATAAGGTACTTGTGAGCTTCTTCATCGGCACGTTCGTCGGAAACGTGTGTGTGCATGTATCGTCACACGAGGCGCGAAAGAGATCGTGGCTCTTTTCTCTGTCTCTCCTTCTTGTTCGATAAAGGCGCGAGTAGATCGTGGTGTCCGGCCAGTTAGTTCTCGGACGTTCGATCGGTGAGCCGCGTGCCTCGCGCGGGATCTTATCGCTCGCCGCCGGTCACGCTGTTTCGGCTAATCGACTTTTCATTGTCGCGAGAAAAGAAAGAGAACGCGTTTTTCTTTTCCGAAGGAAAATTAATTTTCCTCAGGGGACAATTGCGATGGAAAATATCGATTCGTGAGAAAAAAATCTCGATGAAGTGTCTGGGGAAAAAAATTGGCACCGCTGGGCAACGTTAGCTGTATACGTGAGTGTGTTACACATACATAAAAGTCCGTCGCTCGTGCGCAACATCGACAAGCGGAATTTATCTATGAACTACGAAAGGTTACTTGTATATAAGTTCGCCCCTTCGCCTCTTATCGGAGTTCATCGAAGACATCACCTTCGAAAGCCGGAGACGAAGTAATGAGGATAAATTAAAACTCGAGAACCGCGCGCGCGGCACACAATGACAACGTTACCTGTCGCGCTTTACGATCCGCTTCGATCCGGTGATGAAGATGGAATTTTTACGGGTCAACGACCAAAATACACGACATCATCTCGGGCGATTTGATCTAATCGGGCGGCGATTTTTTTTTAAGTGATGTCTTCGCGTTGCCGAAACGAAATGTGATTTTTTTTTTTTTAGTAACAAATGCGACAACGTCTTCCGCGAGAGATGAGCGTGTTTTTTCTCCCTAAAAGATCAATCTCCCGTCGAAAATCGATCACATCTCGCGCCGAGCGAGAGTGAACGAACTCGACCAAGTCCCTCGCGAGCGATACTGTTTCACGTTGAAATCCGATCGACTTCCCTAACTATCTGATAACGTCTTCGTTTCTGACGCTCGTAGGTGTGTTTCGAGAGTTCCCAGGCAGGAATTTCCGGATGATTAAACCGACCGCCATCGAGCGCGTGCGTGATTGATGACACAGCGCGCATTCGGCGGCGGAGAGAAATCGTTGAAAAGTCTCGCGTCGCGCGCGAGAGCGTGTGATAAAAATAACGAACGACCAACGTCGGAGAATCCGATTGATCACTCGTCGTTAACTTCGATTCTGTTAATTCACGACGAACGAGCTCTTGTAATCCGATCTGACTAATTCTCACGAGCGGCCGATCGACGAGAAGCGGATTGGGATTCTTTTAACGAAGAATCAGTTAAACAAACAGCGGCCGCGCGTTACACGAAAGAGGAAGTTTATCGGCAAGAGACACTGTGCAAGCACACACTGAGGGTGTGACGTGATAAAATGTCCAGGATGCAATTACGATAACGAGACCGGCGGAAGACGACGAACGAAAAGTCTCGTCTGAATGTCATCATCGAGCGTCACTACGCGGATACCGATCGTATCCGGAAGAGCAAGATCGGAGGATTTGACTGTCAAGGCCAAAAGAATCGTACGGAATTCAGAAAGTTTGATCGTGTTTGCGGAGCGATCGATACGCGGAATTAATTGTTAGCTCGTGACGCGACATAAATCATAGTAGTGAGTTGTAGTCGATCGGTTACGTGTTTGATCGAGTTTATTTACTCTTCGATAAGACGCTCAACTATCCACGATGAGTTTTATTTGCATTCTTTTGATGTGTCTGACGGCGCCAATTGCGCGCGCGAGCGACGTGCCGCCCATCGTGCGCACTGTTCAACTGGTAAGCACACGTGAAATCTTTTCAGTTCATTCGTTAAATCATAAGCTTCACGTATATTTATTTTATTATGCCCGAAAGCAAATCTCACGGGCTGCTCGCGCTGTTCGCGCGTGGTTGTATTTTAAGCCGATTGAATAGCTTTCTTTGACACAGTCCAGATAATCCCGATTGAGAGCTGTCCGATATCACAGACGTCTGATTAGCGCGATCATTTGTAAAAAAAAAAAAATCCGTCCGCGAGAAAATAAAATTAATTCAACTCTGTTCGCGCAAATGCGTTTTTTGTGACCGAAGCACAATTTGCAGAACGAATTTGCACGAGCCAATTGTTGTTCTGTGCGTTATTTAAGAAAAAAAAAAAAATGAAAAAATCTTTGCTCGCGACACGAAGATCTCGAACATTCTCTTTGTCCGGTTTCTCGATCTCCGGAATCTCTCGGACAAGTTTTCACAAGTGACATGTTTTCGCGCTTCGTCAGCAGTTTATCGCCGTTTTTGCGTCACTTATCTATGCGCTCTTCATTCATATTCATGTTGTGTTGTGGTAGCTACGTTTTTTCGAATATTTCGGAATGTTTCGGTCTCCGATTATACCCCTCGAGTCATCGAGGAGAGATCGACGAGATTGCGGCAGTCGCTCGCAATAAATATTCTTTAATTCTGATTTCAGCAAAACTCAACCTTTCTCGTGCCGGAGGAATACAAACGACTGCCAGTAGTGGCGAAGTGTTGCTCCGTAAACGAGCAACTCGCGAAAGATAGCAACGGAAATACCGTGTGCGCTTCCTCGAACGATTCGACGGCGTATTTTTCGCCTTTCTTCAGCGATTTCAATCGCACCGGCATATTGTTGCCTGGTGACGAGTCGAAGGAATTTGTCGCCGTTGTGGGAAGTCCCTGCAATCGAAAGTACGTTTCATCGAAAGTACGATCGCGCGCGAAGATCGTTCGTGTTACAAGAATTTGAATCGTTGAATCTCTCTCGAACCGTGTCGGAGAAATTATCTTTTCGAAAATTGACACATTATATAATAAAAACTCTGACACAGACGCCTCGCGTATATATGTAGTATATATATATATATATATATATAACATACTGTCGGTGTCCTTATCGCGCCTCGATCGCGAAACGCCACTTCACGATAAGATTCCATTTTCATCGCGATGTAACAGAGCCATTAGCTTGTCGGTCCGAATTCCACAGTTCATTGATACAATCGCACGTTGTTATATATATACCTTTGGAAAATACAATAAAAATACAATAAAAATCAATTACACGGGATATCCATTTACGCGTTTCGCAAGAATCGCGAGAGTAACGGCGACATTTGTAAAAATCGCGAGAAAAAAATAATTTACACAATAGTTTTCCCTCGATCAAAGAAAGTTATTGTCAATGAATACTCAGTACCGATAACCGCACTCTCGATATAGCAATCCTGAGATATTTACGAGTTGTATTTGTATCGCGGAGCAAAGAGGCAGTCGTAATCATTGTATAAAGTAATTTACGTTATAAAAAGTCAATACGTGTGCACTCGTGATCCCATAGAACAGATAACGTATCGCCGCTAATTTATTGTTTTCTTAAGTAAAAAAAAAAAAAAAAAAGAATTGTATCGTGTCGCGATAATCGGCAGAAATGAAATCACAAAGTAATATAATAATTAATCCTGAACGGAACATTGCAGAAGACAAATGACATCGTCCCGTTATTGCTTGCGAACATCGATAAGGAACACACGGATGAAGATAATGTAATAATAATTTACGTGTGTGTATGTGCAATCGCGTAAGGAGTAAATTTAAGATCTGGAGAAGCAAAAGTAAACAAAAAGTTTTGCGAAACGATATTTTCGTCTTGCGCGATTGATAAATTGAATTCAAATCGACTCGAATGAGTAAGAGGAAATAAATAATAAGTTTGTTGTATTTATGACACGGTTCGACGGATATTCGATTCGATATTTCGGTAGATTTCTATCAAGTGTACAAAATGAATGCAATATTTCGAAAAACAACGTTCAATATATCTCGCATTGTGTGTTACGATAAATCTCTCTCTATATATACATAAAATGTTACTATCAATTTCCGCGATAATCGGACATCCTTGGACGGGAATTATTTCCTCGTGTGTAAACCCGCGTAACTCGTTTTTCCTTCAGACACTCGATTATCGAGAGAGAGAGAGAGAGAGACGTGTTTCTCGGAAAGATCGCATCACGATATTTAAACTTTATTTAAAATTGTAAATATTCACGATCTACGCACGTTTATTCTTAAGAGCTTTAAGTTTGCACATTTCTGTGTGCGCGTGTTTGACAAAAGAATTTTCAGGTACATGTTACACCCGGAGGAAAACAGCGAGGATGAATATTACTTGTTGCTGAACGGTTCGATCTTCGCGCCGCGACTCGATCACGTGCCGATTATGCTCACACCCGGTGAGGATTACTGCATGGAACTTGTGCCAGAACTGGGACTTCGGGTACTCGTTTGTTTTTCCGAAGGTGCGTACATTGTACGGCGAAGACTGAGATCTCTTTTCGCACTGTGTTAAAATATTTTTTATACAAAATATTTCATCTATATAAATTTAAAATATACTAATTTATAATACATAAAATGTATATTTTAAAATATTTTATATATAAATACATTCAATTACAATATTATTTATATATATACTTTTTTAAGATATTTAATATTCCAATTATTTGGGGATACTCTTTGTTCAGAAAAATCAGTTTTATATTATCAAATCGCTTATATATTTCACTAGCGCTTGGCTATTTTGACGTACTGAAGTGTGCGAGGCAATTCATACATAAAAAATCGATAAGCATCAGTAATATGTGTTTTTTTAAATTTAATAATCTTCCTTGATGCATTGTGGCAATTAACGATTACAGACACTGCCGTTACAATCGCGGATGCGCGGCTCATTATTTACGCATCCGGGCTCTTGATCTCGGTCCCATTTTTTATTCTAACAATTGTGGCGTACACGATAACGCCGCGATTGAGGGACGTTCTCGGAAGAGCCCTTTGCCATTACTGCGGCTGCCTGGCTGTTGCCTTTACCACTTTGGCCATTACGCAACTTGCGGGCGCGCAGTTGCCGTCTCAAGTCTGCGTTAGCATAGGTAAGATAATTAATTATTGACGATGGGGGCTTGTCGCGCGACATTGTCATGCAAAGAGATTTATTATAATTCTCTCTTCTATTACAAAGAGTTTTATAAAGTACATTAGTATACGATATTTGAATTATTTATTAGGAAAATGTTTTTTTCATTATAACTGTCATATCGATTCTTTCGAAAGACTTTGTTCAATTTTTAAAAATTAAATTATCTCTCCAAAAGAATTGCACAACTTTTTTTACGCATTCTTTGAGTTATTAGAGTCTTGTTAGACGTCGTAATTTCGACGACACATTTCACAGTGTTGTCGCAGTAAGTCATTTTTGGACGTATGACGACATACGAATGGAGAATAATGTGATTAAGAGACCGGCCGACGTGTCGTTTTCAGCATTCGTCATCCAGTTCTCGTTCGTGGCCTGTTTCTTTTGGCTGAACGTGATGTGTATCGAAACGTGGTCGTTAGTTTGTCACCATGTGAGCCATCGCTCGTACAGAAGAATCCAGTCCAAAACGTTGTTCTTCTATTACTCGATATGGGCCTGGGGCTCGTCGGCGATCCTTATTCTTGTCTCGATGGCGATGGATCTCAGTCCCACGATACCCATGACCTATGTCAAGCCCACTTTTGGTACCGAGAGCTGTTGGTTCAAGTGTGAGTCTCAATCTCCATTTAAAGGACTCTCATCTCATTATTATACAAACAGACTGTCATTTGCTTAAGCCTCATATAAGCTTTGTGTAAATTACTTTAAATGTATGTAACATGCATATAATATTATATAATATAAAATATTATATATAAAAAATATAAAAATATTATATAAAATATTATAATATTTACAATGTAATTACATACATATAATGCAATTCAATCACAGTCTTTGGTTATAGAATAACTCTGATCACTTCATGTTATGAAAAATCATTGTAACTAATCATGATAGCTAATATTTTCTATCAGTATCGAAATATCTGGAAATCTTTGATGAAGATACGTATATTCAATATAGCTCTTTCCTGTGTAGCCGACGCAGAAGCCATGCCGTATTTCTACGTGCCCGTCGGTCTTCTTCTGCTGATGAACACGATTCTCTTCATACTAACGGCCGTCAAGATCAGCCGTTATCAGCAGGAACAACTCGCGCTGAGACAGATGTCGAGGAATCAGCACTCCGACCGGGATCAGAGACTCTTCCGCAGGCTCACGCGAACTTTCATCGTCTGCCTCGTGCTCTTCTTCCTGATGGGTCTCAACTGGACGATGGAGCTGATCTCCTGGTTTGCCGGAGGCGATCCTCTGGACTGGTCGGCGTTCGATCTGATCAATGCCCTCCAAGGCGTCCTAATCTTCGGCCTGTTTGTTATCAGAAGGCCGCCCAGGGATTTTATCTGGCATCGGATACAAAAGCTACGTGGGATTCACACCACGGAACCGGACGTTGGTAGTATGGACTTGGCGCTATTGCCTGTGATAAACGCCGATTCCTTGCCCAGACAAACAGTCGTTCAGTGATAATTTTACGATGTAATCGGATTTTCTTTTTGGACTTTTGATATAAAACGCGACGCATTGATCGGGAATGCTATCGGTCGCGAACTTGAAACGATATACTGATAATGGCCCGGTGGAAGGAGAGGTACGGTCTCACGAGATGAGGTAGAAGTTATTTTAACTTTACTGTATATAGAGATTATATATACCTATATATGAATATGCGAAGTCGAAGTAGAACGACCTTGGCGATGAGTGACGTTCGAACTTCGAAGAGACGTGAAATATCACGATGTTATTTGCGACGTGATTTCTCTATCGCGAAAGCCACTCGAAACCCACCTAAACTAGTTCCGGCATTGATCCTGCGCGCGCAATCTTCTTTCTCGCTTTTGAAAGAGATTTTATTTCATTTCAATCGCGCGCGTTTGCTGATAATAACAGCTCTAGTCGTTTTTTTTTTTTTCAAAATAAATCTATAAATAGAAATAACAATTGTACAGTGCGCGCGCACATTGATAAGAGCAGCATGTTATCCAACGAAAGAATCTTACGTTGAAGTAAATATATGCAAAATCGCGCGTATCGCGACTTATCGCGCAATGTTGCATGTGAAAATGAAATTTTTCTTGCAGTGTAATACTTTACGTAATACGCAACTGGTCTTCTCCGGTAAACAATGCGCGCTAATGTCGCGATATTCGTGCGGTAATTGTACAATCGTGAGAAAATGAACAATGGACAACCTTACTCAAGGATCTCAAGTGTGATAAGTACGTACTTGACATAATTACATAACTCTACATGTAAGACTAGGCTACGCAAATTCACTTCAAGTCTGAGAGAAGGGAGAAAAATAACTATTATAATATACAATAACATAATTTGTGACACGTGGTGCGACAATAAGAGTTTTACCGTTTTTTGTTTTTTTCCAAGTCGATGTTCACGTCGATGAATATGATGTATGTACAGTGCGGAGCACCATATCGTGCGCCGTGAGGAGAAGTAGTTCTCCTCCGGCCGCCTCCTACTAGCACGCGCCAGCGGCCCGAGATTTAATCCCATATGTACCGGCACGGTTACCGATGATACATACCGACGCG
>NW_018020839.1:201194-204193 GCF_002006095.1 Pseudomyrmex gracilis | reverse complement strand
TTGCCGATGAGTTGTTGGGAACTTGCTGTTATTATATCTTGTAAACTGTTGCTGGCAAGAACATACCGAAAAGAGGATACACCCTTTTGTTACATTGCTGAAAACACATGAGCAATATTTGTGGCAAGTTGCCAACAACTTGCACTCAGTTGGCTATTTGGGAACCTGCTCTACAACATATCTAAAGCGCATCAAAATCGGTGAGGTGTGACCTAAATTGTATGTTTATCAAAAATATACAATACACGATGTAGGTAAAATTACATTACAAAAATTTCTACTTTATATTAACAAAGTTTTACAAGACAAGTTTTATCTGTATAAATTATAGTAAAGTTATCACAAATTTAAGTTTTTTAATATGTGTCCTTGACTACCACTTACTTTAGAGGATAATAAATAAAATTATCGTATCTTATATAAATCAAAGAATGATTTGTAATTTAAACGGAGAAAAATGAAATATACTTTATTATCATGAGTTTTATCATGTGCGTGACTATTCAAAATTATTATCTGACATCGACATATTCACGAGAGATTAATTTATCTTCTCAAGCACAGCGTGACTCAGATCAATTAGAGCCGATGTCTACATAGCACATCGCGCGTTTAGTCGCTGGTTTTTGTCATCGGAACGCTACCGCACATTGACAGAGATCATCAGACTTCGAAAATTATTAAATCAACATGAAGAATTTGCTGTCGATTCTTTTTGTGATCCTTGTCTGCGATCACATTACTTACGGTTATCGGATTCTTGGCGTATTCCCGATCACTAGTAAAAGCCATTGGATTATGCAAGAAAGTCTGATGGTAGGCCTTGCAAGACGCGGTCATCAAGTGGACGTAGTCACGCACTTTCCGCTAAAGAAATCGGAACCCAATTATAAGGAAATCAGTCTGGAAGGCAGTATTGGTTTGACTGTAAATAACTTAACTGCAAATGAAAGTCACCAATTTAATAATCTGAACATGAAACGATTGACCGATTTGGCTGGCACAAGGATCTGTAATCTGCTGGATCATCCGAAGCTGCGTGATCTACTTGAGAATCCGCCACAAGATCCTCCATATGATCTTGTTATAACAGAGGTACGATCGATATTTTTCAACGCTAACATGTTTAATTCAGTCTTATAAGGGAAATAACAATTTTATAAAGAAGGTAGTAACGTGGTTTTCTACTTACAGTTTGTAAATATTAATTATTAACAAAATTGTGTTGTTACTACTATTTTAAACTGAAAACTGAACAATTACATATTCGTGTGTTATTTAACATCTTCTAAACACAAATTTATAGAACATTTAGTATTTACAAGACGATTTATTAGAATATTTAGTTTAAATATTTTTTATTTATAAAACTGGCAAGTACACTGCAACGGGTGGAAAAAGAATAGGAGGAATATGGTTTACTAGTGGTTTTCTAAAATAAAGTGATACAAAACAAGTAAAATGCATAAGATTTGATACTTATTAAAATAAAAACCGTATATAATATATCTAATTGTACATATTTTTTATTTTTTTGACGTAACATAATGTACAAATATCTATAGTTCAGTACATGATATAAAACTCTGTCCTGATTGCTCTTGCAATGACCCAACATCAGGACAGCGCAAAACGACACACTTTGATTTATCACAGAAATTTGACAGCATAGCTAGCATTGCTAACACAGGAATGCAAGCAAAAAAGTAGTCGATGGAAAAAGTGCCTACCTGAATTTACGAATATATTACATTTATCTTTTTCTGTCAAGCAACATTGTCCATGATTTCTCACACGCTAAACATTGTATCCACTAAATCGTATTGAGGAAGCTCTTTAGCATTCCGTGCTGATGTTTAATTTTACATTAGTTTACATATAAAAAGCCGAATATAAAAAAATGTATCTCTTTCTTAATAAATAGTATAAACTTTCAGTAACGGAAAAAACATTTAACTATTCATATTATTTTAACAATAATAAAAAGGAGTAAATAATACTAATAGGTTAAAGATAATAAAGTTTAAAACACAAAAAGGAATCAAGTATAATTAAGTGCTACGCTTGGCCTTCAAATTCTTGGCTCCAAACTACAACTATGTTAAACGGTATATGCTATCTAATAGCATGTTAGCGATTTTGCTACTCGGATGTAAACATTCTTCTTGTCTTCTAAACCTTTAAAAATTGTCAAAACTGTGTGAGGTGTTTAATTATTATCAAATTTTGAACATTACCTTATAGATATTTTTTTACGTAACGTATTTTTAATATTTCTTTTTTATCTCTCCCTCAAGTTTCAAATATTAAAAAAACAAAAAGGAATGATGATTAAGCGATGTGTAGGAAATTACGTAACACTATTCAGCGTTAAGTGATGCAGTGTCAATGTCAAAACATAATATATTTGTAATGGGCGTTCTTAAGAAAGATTCAACTTACTCATACAAGTGAAGCAATTATGTAGCAGAAAATGCATCACAATGTTCTCTTCAATATTATTTTGCTGATGTAAATTGTAAATTACTACCTGACGTTGTTCTTGCATATACTTAGTATAAATTAGCAGTTAAAATACCTTCTAAAATATACAGTCATTGTTACGATTACACATATATAATAAAATTACAAGTGTGACAGTACACCTATCCTAATAGGCACATTTGTGAAAATATTGCACAAAAATGGCATCATGAATGGCGACGATTTTGCAATGATTGCACTAAGATGATTCACCATAACGCAACAGTTTTGTCGAAATAAAAGTTTGTAAATACATGTGAACATATATATATGTATACATATATATAATAGAACATTTCAGCATAACATCCTGCAAAGCGGCTCGTATGACCTTATTCATTTCTTAGCTATTACTTCAAGAGAGCCTTAAGTTTCTTTGTTAATTTGTAAATAATATTTGTCAAAAATTGCGAAAAAGTCGTTATGCATTTCCACAGTATATACTTTCAATAGGCAAATTGTGAAAATATTGCACA
>NW_018020839.1:199071-200234 GCF_002006095.1 Pseudomyrmex gracilis | reverse complement strand
ATTTTTTAATGAAATTTATTATATGCAGGAAGTACAAAAATGGTTAGACGAGAGCAAAGATGGCTGTGTATATTTTACATTCGGTTCTATGGTGAGAATCGAAACTTTCCCTAAAGAAATAATCGAACAATTCTATGCATCTTTTGAAAAAATCGCGCCTGTTAGAGTATTAATGAAAGTCGTAAAAAAAGAAGACCTACTCCCGGGATTACCGAAGAATGTCATGACGCAATCTTGGTTTCCACAAAAAACCGTACTAAGTATGTAATTATTGTCAATAAAAATTAGACTAACAGATCTGCACGATGAGACTAATAAATCTTCTGAGAAATTATTTTCATTACTATATTTGGTCCTTGATATACTTAAAGGCAAAAAATTATTTTTCACCAAGAAGAAATCTAAAACCTTATCTTTTGCATAATTTTCTCAGGAAAAAAAGATACTTTTCCATTCTTTAAATTATCTTTCTTTAATGCTATATATTTAAAAACTGCTATGTATTAAATTCAAATGCGATATATTAAAGTATCTTTCTGTAATGCTATATATTTTCACTTGCTTAATATCATTGCGATAAAAAAAGTTAAAATCAATTTTGCAGAACATAAAAATATTAGAGCCTTTATTACTCACGGTGGAAGTATGGGAACGCAAGAAGCAATATACTTTGGAATTCCTATGATTGGTATTCCATTATTCGGCGATCAGCGTGTCAACATTCTAAATTACGTCAGCAAAAAGGTTGCTATTTCGCTCGAGAACATACAAAATGTTACTGAAGCAGAATTAACTTTGGCGTTAAATACTATCTTGAAAGATCCTACGTATCGGTGAGTATTCGGAAATATGTTTGTTAAATAAGGGAAAAAAAAAAATTTCTTTGTTTTGACTCAATAAAAATTAAAAATTGCATCCTAAAATTAAATTATCGTAACAATCGTATTAACAGATATGAGATTTTAAATTTTAATACAATAGTTTTTTTATATTCACGAACATATAAAAGTCACTAACATTAAGTTTTGCTTTATCGAACTTTTGCTCGTATTTGTTTCAGATCAAATGTACAGAAATTGTCGAAAATGTTCCTCGATCGACCAGTAAGTCCTTTAAATACATCAATATTTTGGGTGGAATATATAGCAAAATACGGAAGTGTA
>NW_018020839.1:191454-198421 GCF_002006095.1 Pseudomyrmex gracilis | reverse complement strand
TTATAAATAATAGAAAAAAATGGTTCAGGACTTTTCGACTCAGTTTTACTCCTTCTACCTGCTTACGAGCGATTGTACGGCAATTCTGGGACACCCTGTATATATGTTTTTTTACAATGATTAGGTCGCCAGTTTCAACGCCATACATTTACAAAAGTGGAACTACAAAGCGACATCTACTTTCACGCGTAAACGGTAAAAACGTCACTCGGTTTGAGTCTGTACTACATCCGCTTTCTGACTTTATGAATGAAGATTTGTTATGAAGTTGTCTGACCCAGAGGCGGACCATTACCTTTGTGGGCCTTGGACTAACACTGTTTACCTATGCCATGGAATTATTTTTAGTGCAAAAAGAAAGAAGGTAGTTTTTGCCGTTTATTTTTGACCGCAAAAGGGCCCTACCCATTTAATTGTGCCAGTACTTGGAATTATTTTTATTGCAAAAAAACGGTTGGTTTTGCCGGTTATTTTTGACCACAAAGAAGTTCTTTGATTGAACGGGGCTCCGGGCTGTAGCCCATAAAGACCATGCTTAAATCCTCTGGTCTGACCGTATACAAATCTTTATATATATACTGTAGCATAAATAAAAGTGACTTACTCTTTGAATAATAAAGGATATATTTTAAACCAATCAACCATTAAAAGTAGATAATACATTAGTGTGTATATAATATATATTAGCAAATACATTGCTCAATAATTATAGTTATGACATAAGAATTATATGTAAAGTGAACTTGTTTTATAATTTGTATAAAAATAATAGAATTTTATAAAAAAGATGTATAATATATCATATGTGTTAATAAATATTCACAATCTCTCAAACTTCTTTATTCTTATCTTCCGCATTCTTGAACATTTCCTCTGTAATCTTATTGTAGTTATCTATTGGAGAGAGAAAAACCAAAAATAAAGTGGGAATCCGATCCCGACTTGTCAAAGACAGAAGAGTCCGTACATTATTAAATAGTTATTTGTCGTTATCGCGACTAGTCCAACATGACTACGCTCTAGCACCAATCTACCAATCTATCTACCTATAATAAATATATCATGTTGCGATAATATCCTGTAGAAAAATCTACTCTCTCTGTAATTTAATATAATATATATTAAATCTCCTATGATCAGCTTCAAATAGTTCTGTAAAGTTCTGTAAAGTTTATAAAATTAATGAGATTTTGTTATAAAAGTATATGTATATATATAATATATATAGCACGTAACATTGTAGAGGCATTTATTATATTATAGTCAAAAAAAACTATATTTATATTACTTTCAACAATATTTTGTCAGATCTCTTCAAGGACAAGTTTACATAACGACTAGCTAAAAATCACGATAATATCAGATTAGTGCAATATAATTTATCGTCTCCATTAGATCATTTTATGTAAAAAAAAAAAAAGTTTCTTTCAGTAACAAAGATAAACTGTACCGAAATCATAACAAATGCTATTATAATTAATATGTAATTGATAATTCTATTTCTCTAGTCTGTAACTAATAAAGATCTCGTAAAAACTATAACTATTATATTTAAAGACGACAAATTTGTTGCACTGATCTGTCAGTTAAAAAGTCTAATAATATCCGCAAATTTTAACTTCTTAATAATTATCAGACAGCAGCAGGACTGATACGTGGAGCTGTATCGGCAGGCGAGACGGGGCTCCCGTGAACTTCTAAATCGAACTCAGAAGTCGATAAAGAATTTCTCATGACTCTGTTCCACCTGCCGCTGCTTTCATTGGCAACTACGTATGTTTGTGTGACTCTCGGTTCTACACTATCAACCTGAGGTCTTTCGCAAGCCCGTAGCGCCTCTTGATGTATTATAATTTCATTAGTAATGTATGCTTCGCGGCGTATCTTGTCACGTAATTTTGGACTCATATCAGGAATGCACCATTGTACGAAGATCATTACAAGTGCTACGACATTCTACAAAATTTACAAACAATACTGCAATATACTAATGATATGATACTGCAATATACTAAATTATACATGTGACTTATACAAAATGTTTTACAAAAAAGCCAGCGTGAAGATATGTTCTAAGCATTGTTTAATAAATGAAGCATATGTTTGATTAATGAGAAAAAAAACGTACCTCGAAAACGACGACAAAAGCTAATCTAGCCGCTAGTACATGCCAGAACATGATGGTATACTCGTACTTGTTTGATGACTCTGGTGGCTCTCTATAATCTGGATAGCGGCAAATCTTGACTTCAACTTGACCCACTTTTGGCTGAGTGCCATTTTTCAGATCGCTAGTGTCGAATTTTGACAAAGACTGTTCTAGAAAACCCTCCAATGAGTAATTGTCGGAGACTGTTATACGATAAACTAGTCTTGGTATAAAGTTTGAAGTAAAAGCTATGATGAATGCCTGAAAAAATGTAGAAGTGTAATAAAGTTGTGAGAGACATCTTATATTTAATTTCTAGCGTGCTTCAGAGTTGAATCTGTGATTTGGAAATAATTATACTTGAGTCTTTGATTGACTTTTGATTGTCTAAATGAAACTTACGTTGGTGATAACAGATAATTTTGAAATGGAATCGAGAATGCGATACCATATGCCTATGTCTCTAACACGCTGTCCAACTGGTCTTCTGTATAAAGTTAGCAACTTCTTTGCGTCCAGTCTCATCTCGAAAACATTATTAAGCAATGCGAAAAATGGTGCTAGTGGGAAGGCAGCTACGAAAATCGTGACAAATCCATATTGTAGCACTGCAAAAAAATAAAAATGTTATCCTCTATACTCTGTTTACTTCATATCATTCGCACATCTCGCTTTTTACCCATTTCTAAATATTCGGGGAAGAGGCTTCTAGGTCCCCATTGGACCAATTTGTAATCTCTCAGCCATTGCAAAAACTTTCTGGACGAGTATCTTCTCTCGTGATCTTTCAACTTTTTCGCGCCAACGTGAACTCTTAACGTATTCATCCATTTATAAAATAACGGAAAAAGCATTTCTAAGATAGTGTTCATTGCTTGTTTGCCGATCATAATTATACTCAGCTGAATGCACAATTCTAAGAGACAACCGCCCGGTCCGCATTCCTCTTGTCGAAAATCGAAAAACCGATTATAATTTCCCGGATAGCCAACAAATTTCCCTTTGAAAAATGCGATATAAAATATGGACGCATAATAATTGACAAATTCCAATAAGTAAATTTTAAGAGTTAAACTATCGTCAAACTCTGTCTGAGTACGATTAAGTTCAATCTGAAAATATAATACTTTGTTTCAAAACTAATGTTGTTTATTTAATAATATTGTTTATTATTAAACAGTGTAAAACTCTTTAAAAATATTTCAATATAATTTGTTTGAAACACAAATTACCTCTGTTAAATATTCTGCCAACCAAACATACATCCAATTAAACACAATAATGCAACAGAGATTGATAGTTGCAGCAGTAGCAGTAGTAAACAATATGGCATAACTGTTTATCATTGGATGCCCAGAAATACTTAATGCAGTTAGAACAGACATTCTGTATAAAACTACCCCAAGTACCGCAGCCATGGCTACAGCTATCTATAAAGTTATACAAGAACACGCGTAATGATGATAACATAACAATAATTTCGACTCTTAATGTAATTAGATACTTTGACGTACCAAAAGTAAAACAACTGAAAAACTGAGAATTGTGGCAGGTAATCGCATCTTCCAATATGGCACCTTTGGCTCCTCTGTGTTAGTAATAATGTTGATAGATTTTTTTTTTATATGTGCAAGTCGTGCTAAGTACTGTGGCCTAGGAAATTCTTCTTGAGCATCTAAACCAGTCACATCCCACCTGTGTGTTATTTCAGCGGAATATTTCTTCCATAATTCAAGGAACAATGTAGCTACAAATTGTACGATATCATATATGTGTATATATAAAATTATTTGCACCATATATACAACTATATGTAAATATTTTGTTGTTATAATTTAACATACCCCACAGTGACATAAATATAGAGAAGAACACTGTGGATGGATTATCGAACAAATATGTAATTCTCGAATGTAAACAAGTCTCCTTCAGGTCCCAATATTCACAAACGCGATCACATAATGGACACATATATATGGTGCCATTGCCATTACAAATATCTTCACTCGGTTCATTGTCATATAAAGTAGCGCAACTGTATATAAAACATAGAAGACCAACAATACTGGCTGGAATCAACATGTGAGTGTAGAATCCCAACCAGGCGAAATAAAGTCCGATCTTCACTCCGAAATACTCTTTTATGTAGTCCAACGGTTGATAATGAAGACATTTTCTCAAACTGGCCCATTCTTTATACAAAAGATATCGCATTGAGTCTGGAGTTTGTAGATTTCCCTAAAAAATAGCACTTCAATTATATCTAGTATGTAAATGTTTAAATAATTATGCTCATTATACTTGTTAAAATTACAGGTAATACTGTTTACTGAATTAAGAAATTAAAATAAACATGTAACTTACATCATGGAGTGGATATGCAGCAACATATGCACTTTCGGATATCAATCTTTCGATGCCAAATGCAAAATCATCTTCCTTAGTATCGGTGAATTTAGTTCTGTCTAATATAAACTGTACAATGCGCGATCGAGTTGCAGATGTAAACAAATTGGGCGAATCCAAATCAAATAAATATTCTTTATCTCTACTGTATACTGCTGTGAAGTTCTGCTTCTTTGTTGGAAAAATGGTTGTGTCGACATAATACTTGGTCATAATTCGACGAAAAAATGAATTGACTTTTGTGATAATATTGCTATTTGGCTCGGGCATCTTGCAACCGGAAAATTCCCTCATTGGCAGTCTGAGTTTCAGTATTTCAGCGTATCGTCGCAGCACTTCTTTTGGTGCGTGAACTTTTATAAAATGCAAACCGTTTGATTCTGCTTGCTCATATTCTAATTCTACTCCTTCCTTCATTAAATTTTTTTCAAATATCTGAGAACATCAACAAGTAATATACATCATAATATATATATATAATATACGAATGTATATTATGTTATTCAAGCGATATAGACTTACTCTTCTGTGCTCAACACTACGATAAGTTTGTGCTTCTCCACAATACTCATCCCATACAAGTACAAAATCAACTGAGCGTATTTCATCATGAAAAAATAAACTGTACTTCGTACTGGAATGAGAAAACTGTAATATCAAAATATTACATCAACATCTTCTCAATATATTATTTGTTTTACCAAAAGATTTTATAGAAAATTTAAGAATATTAAACAATATGAATTTTTACCAATCTTGAATCATGTACATTATTTCTTGTATCTGTATAGGAACCATCTATAATTGTTTCGTGTGTTTCATTATTTATAGTAGAGGAATCATCTGTATGTGTAGATTGAAGATTATCCACAGAAACAGCACTGTGCATACTGTCCATACTTATGGCATCGTCATATATGGTATTACGAACACTCTGATAGAAAGTTTGACTCGAATCTTGACTTATACTGTTTCGTGCAGAATGATATAAGCTCAATCCAGGAACACTGCTTTTTCGTTGTTGAACGCTTGTAAGAGAAACTTCTTCATCATCTTCTTCCATTGTTTAAAGCAATCATGGAATTTTAAGTCCTTTTTGAAAGCAAAGCAAGATATACATCATGCAAACTCAAAGAAACTGAAGAGTAATTCAACAATATATCGATTAACTCGAGATTAATGAAATGTATCTACTAAAATCTTATCAAACAATTTTTTACAATAAAAAAAAAAAAGTTTAGTTTATGATAATAAGTAAACAAGATAAACGACTATCGCTATTTTTTAACACGTGATCTCAAACAATGCGAGCATAAGCTCATCGGTTATAAATAAATTGTCAGGTATACGTTTCTTTTTACGTGCTACTCAGAAACTAACCAGACTTGTGGCACATTTAACATGTTATAAAAAAAGAATCTAAAATCTGTGACATTCTCCACATTCTTGCTCCAAAAGCTGCTTTCCGCATTGCAAATCAAAGAAAAACGCAAATAAAAACAATTGCATTAAACAAATACACAAATTTCCAAGTTAAACGAGCACTCTAACACGTTCAATTTGCAATAGCGAAAGTAGAAAAAAGCAATTTCATAAACATCAAAAACTGTCGAACAACATTTCTCAAAACTCTGCACTCGTTTATTTTTATTAATGTTATTGCGAAGAAATCATTGTGCGTGTTCTCTTACCTGTTATTACTCATATGTTCTCTTGAATACACATAATTGTCGAATAAGTTTTTGTCTAGTTTAGGAAGACTGCAAATGAATCATTCTTAATTTGAATTTGATCGTTAAGTACTATCAAAAATTCAAGGCAAATTCCATGATTAATCACAAACTCGCTTCTGTAACTTGTACTTTGAACAACACATTCACTTCACTAAATATCGGTGACAGACGTATTCATTGACAAAAGGTCCGTTCACATTGGCCACGTTCAGCAAATTGCTGAGTTGTAAGGTTTGTTTATTTATTTTTTTTTTTTTCTGCACTAGCTGCACTAGTTCAGTCTATCTTTTTCCTTCTAATATAGATAAAAAAAGATAAACTGTGAACTGAAGCGTAGCCAGTTCAGGAAAATAAAACAAATCTGCAATCAACACTCTACGTTGATTGGTTCTAAGTACGAGCCAATCACATTCGATTACTAAAAAGCAGCAAGTTATACTGAACGCAGCCATTTTCTTTGCACTGAAGCAAAGCCACAGACTTCTCTATAATTTTATTTATTACACACATATATATACATACATGTTATTTGTTAACGTTAGATATTTAGTAAATGGCCAATACGTTTTGAGAAGAAAATTGAAAAGAAGAGTAGTTACATTATCGACACGACGTAGTTGCGAACAACCAATTGCTACTATTTAGTTCGTACGGCGCTCGTTGGCGCTACGAGCAACCG